>NW_027104882.1:69963-77431 GCF_000696795.3 Halyomorpha halys | reverse complement strand
TGCTACAGCAACTCTCAGCAGTCCACTGTCAAATATAGCATACCGTATCCCATGCCTGCAAAAAGAATAGACCGACCCCGCCTTCTGGCGTCCACTCGACCTGGAACCATACACTCTCCATTATACTTCTTCCTCCAAGCTGGCTACCTTCGGTGGTAAACACCGGGGGACTGGAGTTTGTTTCATAATGAATGCCAATAACATAAGCCCTTAAATGCAAGTGTACTAACTACAAATTACTAGTACTAATACCTTTAGTTTCATGATGGGAACGGCTAATAGTAATTACTATAGGAGTTAAAAAAGTAAAATACAGCGATATACAAGTCAGTGAAATTGTACCGAGCACAAACCACAACACTAATTGTAAGATTGGTTGACCATATGTAATTGATGTAACTGACGTTTCGCTCCACTTTGCTGAGATTCTTGATTATTCAGAAACATCGGTTACTAATAAATGGTCTTTCTGCTATTTTTGTAACTTTCTTGCTAACCTCTGTCTTCCTACAATACAAGACTGATTGTACAATTATGTACTTTACTATGAAATGGGGTTCTGTTGGGAAATATTGGTTTAATTGAACAGAACGTATTCAATTGTCTTGCTGTGATGATGGACTTTCTGTCCTTTGGGAGTTATGTTTTAGCTGTTGACATAAGATGTTCTGCCTCTATTCTGAAAGTAAGTGACTCATATTCTTCTGTTCTGATTATTGCAGAATTGGTAAAACGTTGGCTGTTTGTTGATATTTGAGAAGCTTGCGACGTTGTTTTAGTTATTTTTCAATCATATCAATTATTGATAACAGGTAATAATAAAAATAAGTCATTCCTATAAGAGCCATATGGCAAGTACTAGAATTAGTTAATAGCTGAAATGCTTCTATTTTTCAGACTTCCGATATCTTCAAAGGACAAATAGTTGCTTAGGTTAACTTTAATTTATTTATTTTTAAATATGGCTAAGTAGAGTAAAAATCACTTTAAAATCGATTTCTGGTGTAAATTACTAATTGGATAAGTGTATGTGGGTATTATGTCCAGCTTTGACTTTTGTTTCCTTTCTCCTAAATTTTTATTTACAATATATACAAGATTTATATCTAAAACCTAAATCGGAATGTATATACATACAACTTGGCCCTTCCTTCGCCACACGCCATTAGAAGGGAGTGGCTGGGTCCGCTGAAGGTGGGGATAACAATATTGGCCCAGGAGCCGGTAGCTGTGTGAATACAAGAATGGGGAGGGACCGCTACACTGGGGCCGTCTTTGGCCATGTGCTCTGGGAACTTTAAAATATAGGATACCCTCTAGATTATTTTATGTACAACTTCGGGTTGTTGAATTTATTAATTTATTTAATATCTGAGTGAAGCTGGCAGGTATTAAAAAGAAAAATTAAACACTTAATTTTATTTTTTTAAAGTCTGTTTATTATAAGTACATCAGTTTCTATTAACATCAGTGATAAATTGCTTTATATTTCTTGAACCAATCATTCTTCTCAGTTTATGCTTAATTGGTTTAATTTGTGGATCACTGGATTGAGTGGTCGGCCCATGGTGTAAATATGGCACTAGTCAGGATAACTACTGAAGGGAACATTGTTTTCTTAATTGATAAATTATGTCGGAACTTCTAAAAACATGTACCACGATTATGATTGCTTAAAACACTTGTAACAGGTTGTTTTATTGGTTGCTATCAATCTTATGAATAAGGAGGGCCTTTGGACCCGGCCACACTTGGTCCTTAGTGTAAAAATGTTACAACTCTACTTATATTTTTCTCTCTAATAACTCCTGTCGTAACACGACGAAAACAGTAAATATTAACTATCATAAGATCATTATATTGACGAAGCGAGAATTGCGCACTAGAAACAGCAAAACAAACGCACATACCTCTTCAAAACATCTGATGACGACATGTGATGTTTCTTAGTAGTATTATTAAGACACAGACTCCCAGTTGTTTTCTCTTTTGCTGTCATTAAAAAAAAAAAATTAATTTTTAACTTCAAAACTATTTTATTCCTAATAATTTATTATATTGTTTTTTCTTCCATATTAGAACTGATACTTTTTTAGTTATATCCTATTAAAATAATGGATTTGTTAAAGGAATTCTAACAAAATGACCGCAATATTATCATCTTCCGGAATGATTACTGAGCTATTTGACATTTTATAGGTATGTAGTTTTGAGGAAGTAGGACACTCATGTAATTTGTTTAACGGGCATTGCGGTTCTACATTTTTTAGATCCAGGAGACTTATAGTTTCGCAAGAAGTATTTATGCGATAATTTGTATTTTATTTTTAATTTATTTCGAACTGTTATTAATTTTTTTTTCAGTATAACTAATTATTAATTTTGTATATTTCAAAGTCATGTTGGATATTTTAGTGCGTTCTCAACTATTTCTGAGAAACTCTAATGCTCTAATTATGTTTTGATTTTGTTTTTTGACATTTAAATATTTCACTTTTTAAAAAGAAGTAATGAATTCTTATTGATTTTTTTTTTTTTTTGAAAACCAAGATAATGTCAATATTTTTATTAAAAATATACTCTTTTAGTTGTTTTTTTTTTATAAAACTGAAATTCATTAATATGTATAACAATATTTTGCAATTAATTAGTAGATTACGAATTTCACCAAGGAATGTGGAAGAGGAATTTAGTCCCCTGAAAAAATGAAGCTAAAAAAGAGGGGCCTGGCATGTGGCAGATAGTAGAAGTGCCTTCTGATTCAATTTTAATTACTAGGCGGGCATTTATATTAACTTCAACGTAAACCTGAGCTCCAAGGGCGTGGCCAACACACCACTTTTTTTCTTCCCTTTTGCTTTAAAGAAGTGCAGGGTCTTTCAGCTTTCCTAACTTAATGTTACATATATATATAGGTATTTTAAAAGCAGAGTAGGTCAGAAAAGAACCTATTTAATATATTGCCAGCCAGTGCGCTCTACATGTTGGTCCAGGTATTAAAAGTTTGTTTTTCTTTGAGCTTCATAGCAACGAATTAAGCATTCCGAGTTTTTTTTTTTTTTTTTATGCTACTTCCAATGTAGCAATATATTTCTATTCCAAATGTCAATGTAAACCCCTATCTTTTGAAGACTTAAATACTCGTATATCACCTTAAAAACTACAAATATGGAAATCGGATTGAAATAAATGATTATTGTTGTTCATAGGTACATTACGTTTAATATAACAAAGTTTAACCTATATTCTAAACAATATTGAATTTTCTAACATGTAACATGTAATGAAGTTCAATTCTGATCATAGTAATTTATCTGTGGAGCTGTAAGCATTTTAGTAATAAAGTAATAGGTATAGTATGCATAAGTCATAATTCACATATGTACACTTTAATTACTGTGAACTTTGTACGGCATAGCTCGCTTGCTGTTGTAAAGTTGATCATTACCTCCCCGGGGTATTGAGGCACAAGCTATAATGCCAGAAATAAATCACAATTATCTATTGTGATGAAACGTCCTTTCACCGGGCCTGGACATTTGGCCTTTCTGCTCCAATGGTTACGTAATCGAGTGATTGACCGAAAAAAGATCCTTTCTTGCGATGTCGCTCGTGAAACTAGGTTTCACTGTCGGAAGTTTGGATCAAACACAGCAAGCCCAAATGTCCTGTCATTTCTACCGTTACGTCCAGAAACATTTTATGTCGGTGTTACAATGCCAAATTGGCGTATCTGGAAATTTCCTAGAGAATTGTGTTTGAATTATGGTTGTAAAGCTAAGGGATCTGCTGATTCCTAATTTCAATACATCGAAGTGCTATTAATGCTTTTTTTAATTTTAGCTATATTATTTTTTTAACTAGCAAACTAATACCTTTTTAGCACTTACTAATCGTAATGCACGTTGCCAAAATGGTTTTTGAAATTTTGAATTTTTAAACCTCTTCCCTTCTGAGTTTTATTAGATCGACGCAATTAACAAGCAATTTTAATCTAAATAAATTTATGACTAAAAAACAAATTCTCAGTGATGAAATTTCAGCCAGTCATAATTACTCAATGAAAGAATGTTTTCTGAAAATTTTGGATTTCTAAAGTGACTTGCTCCTGAGGCATTTAAGATTCAAAATGCCAAATTAAAAAAAAAAATCATAATGTTTGAAAGAATATTAGTAAAAAATAATGTAACTCTCAGGCCTGAAATCTTTTAGGCAAGTAGTATACTTTAAACTACCGTATATTAAAGGTTTCTGAACATAAAAGAAAAAAAATTAAAAATAAAACACTGAATATTCAGTGAGTTTTAGCATTTACTTTGTTCTGTTTTTTCTTATTTTCCTACATACTTAACTGCTCTAAGGATAATTGTCTTAGGTTAAGGTTACCGCGAAATTTGTTTTAGTCCTAAAAGTAGTTTTCGTAGTTTCAAAAAGGTTACGCGAATTTTTTTAGCTATAAAAAAGCTGTGAACCCTATATACAGAAAAAATAATTAAAGTTGAAGTTGTATTTTGTAAAAAGCTGTAAACCATATACACACACAAAAAAAAATTTAAATTGTATCTTTGGTTTTATTAAAAAAAAAAAAATAATTTTAGATAATAAAGTAATTAAAATATTGTATATTATGCTGCAATATTTTTTTTTAAAAACATATTAAACAAAAATATGTTAAAAACAAAGGAGTTACCAAGTTTAACATAAATCTCCGTAAAATGCAAAATATGCTTGTTACACCAAAACAAAATAAAGGTTAAAAAAAAACAACTAAACATCTAAAAATTAATGAATACCCGTTTTCGTCTCTCTGATTAGAATAAAAACATTGTTGAAAAAATAAGAAATTGGACTATTATTCACGCGCGAACCATAGGTGATTTTTTTTTCGTACCCTCCATTGAAAATAAGGAATACTTAGGTACAATGATTTCAGTTGAAGTGTGCTGCCTTCTTCTACCCATGGGTATTTTAAGGGCTTTGTCGAGTGTACACTGTGTGCAGAATCGATGGGGCCGTTTGTGCATTGAAACTATGAGCGGGGAGGGTCCGCTTTGCTGGTTGTGATAGTTTTAGGTTTAGACTATGCATGCATGCGTGTGTGTGTTGGTGGCTTAAATAGATAATCGTGAATAGGTGATTTGATATATTTTTTTTTTTTTTTTTTTTTTTTTTTTTTTCCGAACCCTCTAAAAACAGAAATAAAATGTGAATTAGTAGTGCATTACTGTGCAAGAAAGAAAAGTAATTCGTGTTGTGTCTTACCTTTTACTACCTTTGGTATTTTAAGGTTACCTGTTATATTTAATTTTGCATATGTGTTATCCATTCAGGAGCTATTTTGAGTCCGGAGGTGAGGGTTTACATGTAATTTGCTAAAATAAATTGATTTATAGTTGTTGGGACAAATTTTCATTTGCCAAATTTATATTCATATGTGAATATCATAAAAACTACTACCCCTATGAAGATAAGTGTCATAAACTACTTTATAGAAAGTTAAATTTCCTTTATTTTGAGTGTTGGCAGACATATTTGCGTCTTATGAATCTTGAGATATATTTTTCCAAAAATCCAACATTTTATACGAACAACTAGAAATTAACATTTTGTGAGTTTATTTTGTCAAATATCATAAAAACTACTACTTCTACAAACATAAAACATAATACTATTTTGTAGTAAATTTAACTAGCTTTAATTTGAGTGCTGGCAGACATCAGTGCGTCCAATGGTTTCTGAAATAAAGTTTTTCATAAATCAAACTTATTGTCCGAACAACTATAAATCAATATATTTTAGCAAATATCGTGAATACTACTATTCTTACGAAGGTAAAGGTCATAAACTTCTTTATAGTCAATTAAACTAGCTTTAATTTGAGTGCTAATAGACATCTGTAGGTCACATAGTTCCTGAGATATAGATTTCACAAAATAAATTAACTAATTACTAATCTTTCAGTAGATTTTTAAGAAATTTTGCTTTTTAAAAAGCTATATCTCGAGAACTATTGGACATAAATAGATAGCTCTTTTAGGGCTAATATTTCAGCAAATTTACTCTTCTTTAAATAATGTTTTCTTAAATTTTATAGTGTTGTTGGTAGTTTTTCAGATATAGGGCTCCGAATGAAAAATTAATGTTTTTTTTTAAGGTTTTGAAACAGCCGCCATTTTTTATTCTTCCTACCTATACTTGGCAGACTCATCAATTTTTACTAGTAATTATACCTAGTTTTCATTAAAGTAATAAAAAATTGAGGTGGGATAACTGCCTTTTTTTCTTCTCGGCTCTTGTACTACAAATACTGAAAGAAATCTGTTCCATGATGATTAAAACGTTAAATGCTCCTGATAATTTTTGGTTCTATTGAGGCTTTTTAAGTTAATATTTTTAACATTATTAGGCAGCTATAAAAACTATTGTGATTTATATGTATAGGAATAAATAAGGAGACTAAATTAATTTATAAAATTGAAATTATAGAAAATCATAACGTTAAGGTAGTTGTTTTTAATTGAATTTACTTGTTCAATTACTGTTGTATCGTATGTATAATATGGAATTTGTTATTTTGAATTGTTGAGTGCCTGGTGATGGATGCCCCAAGAACGTTGTAATGGATGAATTAAAATAAAATAAAGTTATTCACTTTACCTCATTAGATAATTGCACAACTCATATTATTTTCACAATTTCAATTAAACGAGCCTAAATTATTAATATTAACATAAGGTTTAAATTAATATTTTACTTTTACACACTTTGGATTAACTTGCTCTCTCGCTTAACCGACCATCTCTCTTTTCTGAATTGGATGGATAAGCGGGATTCTGCTGTAATTTATATTTGATTAAAATATTGCACTTGCCGACAACTTGCGATATCCGAGGACAGTTCCATAGAAGCGCGTCATCACTCACTGAACGGGGACAAGGCACTCTAAAGAGACGTCGCTCCGGTGCTTAACCCCGATAAGAGTCCAACGACATCTGGATCTCGTCATTTTTAAATTTCCTTTAAATGACTCATTTACGAGGCAATAGCCTTCGATAGTGAAGCTGGCTACAAAAACGTTTTCGCCTGATAGTGTTTTTGATCCCGTCAGGAAGATATCGGCTGTAAACGTGATTAGTTTTCCGATTTCGTAGCACTACGGTTTATTAAACTCGATAGGTTTAAGGACTTCAGGCTTTCTGTTCCAATAATATTTCTATAAGATAAAACCTATGCTAGTATCTAGAATCGTTTAATGGAACGATTAATTTTAAAATTAAATAGAGATAGGTTATTCTTGTAAAAATACCCAATTATTGCATCTTACAATCAGTTTAAAGGTCAGAAGTAAACTTACATTACGTTTAAAGCACCTTTGAGAGAAAGAGAAATTGAAACTCATTTGTAATATCAATTTAATAATTTGCCTGTTGCACAGATTCGATACTTAGGACTCCGTCTTGACATGAGA
>NW_027104882.1:64719-69503 GCF_000696795.3 Halyomorpha halys | reverse complement strand
CATTCCAAACTCCTTAACCATCCTAACCCATAAATTCTTAATCTTTCATCCTTAACAATCCCTGATAATCCTCCGACGCGTCTGAAAAGAAGATGACCTCGGGACCTTCTAATTTAAATTAATGTTTGAAGTACCACCAATGGGTGGTTTCTTCCCAAGATTTTCAAGTGTATATGAAACATACAACATATTTACTTATGGAATTCTTCTGTACAGTTGTAAATTACATTAAATAAATAAATTAAAAAAAAAATTAATAATTTATTTCTGGGGTAACCCCGTACTGATAGAGTTATGCTGGTATATTAAATAGTTACACATACCAGTGTTATTCAACGATAATAATAAATTGAAAAAAAGTTATATAAATTAATTATAAATATTACAACTGAGTTGGGTTTTTTTCATTTGTCATAACAAAGAAAAGACCATTTGCTTTCTCTCACCTCCGTTTTATTGTCACTGGAGTAACCACAATACACTTGGCATAAAACCATATGAATACGGTTGAAATGAGATCTTTTTATTTAGCATAAAAAACAAATTATGTGCGTGTGCTTGTGTGTGTGCGTATTCCAAAAAAGATACTACGTATTTAACAATCGAAAATAGAAAAAAATTAGACATCCTATTAAGCAAATAAGTATCCAAGCAAAGTATCCAAATCTTAGTTTCAGATTTAAGCTTATATTAGCTAATAATGATTTAAGATTCATTTGTTTGTTTACTCACTGTTTATAATAAAAATAGTTTAAGCTAATGTTATGTATCTGTTAAGTATCGAGTTCTGTTCTTTAGGTGACCAGGACAACTTAACAAAAAGTAATAACAATTCTCCAATACCGTTTCACAATCATTAATATTCAACACGGCGGTGTCACCAATTTTTACTATTACCTATCTATTGTTTTCGTTAAAGTAATAAACCAGTTGGTTGAAATAACACACTACACCGTAAATTCAATGTAAGACGTAAGGGAAACATATATATCAGATGTGCCGTAATCAAATTAAATCAGCAATATTTGGACTATTATAACTGTCAGATCTTTCGTGAAAATCTTCAATGTTTATGTCTCCTCATTAAATACAAGTGATTGGCAATATACGTCATGACAACTTCACCCTGGTGGAAGTGGTCACGCAAATCTAAAAATCAATAAATTTAAAATCATTGCGTCAAAACATATTTTTGTAAATAAAATCGGAGGGTGAGATGAATGAAAAATAAATTGTGAAATTTTATTACCGTCAAGAGAAATTTAGAGTTGCTTTGCCTTGTTCCTTAATAGTGTGGCTGAGCAACATTTTAGAGTTTATTTTTTTAAAGGTTATTTTGTATTTTAGATCGTTAATAACACGTTCTTATTTATTGTAATTAATTAAAAATCATGTCAACATACAATATATTTACTTTTTGAAAATTATAGTAAAAGAAAAAAATTATATTAGGGACTTGTACATGTCCAAATGTTATCGAAAATTTTTACTCGTAACACCTATTCGACAAGGAAAAATTTAAGTTTTCCAGTAAATTGAATAATTTTTTTTTTTTTTTTACAAAATTATTCAGTTTACTAATCTTAATAACCTGTTGGTCTTCCTGTTTGCCGTTTTTCAATTGGTAAATAATTTTATGCAACTTAAGCTAACGAAAATTTCGAGTTAAAATGCAAGATCGTTGCTGGGTACTCCGTACTACCACATACTACTAGATATACATATACCTACCTATGTATTCAATTACTTATTTCGTCAGGGGGTACGAAAAAAAAAAAAAAAAGAATAATTTTGTGTTATTTTACTTTGAAAAAAAAAATGAGGTCGGATGTGGGTCATAATAAATAGTTTTTTGATTAAATCATCTAATGATATTATTTGTACGATGTATTTTTTTACAAACCAGGGGAATCTACTGTAATTCTAAGGACCTTGTTTTATAATTACGAAAAATAATTTAACTAAGCAATATTGTGTATTCATTTAAAAAAAAACGAATTATAAAATATTTATTTTCGAAACTGGGCCGCTATACCATCTGTTCAACTACTGGAGTCATGTAAATGGATTTTTTGTTATAAATTTTAATAATTTAGTTTAAATTAAATAAACTTAAATTTTTATAATTTTATAGTTATTTCTTTTATCTATTACATTTTATATTTGTTATTTTTATATTTATTACCCCTTCTTTTTAAATATTTATAAATTTTTATAATTATCTCTTACATATTTACTACTTTTATTTAAAAGTATTTATTTTTTTCTATATATGCATGTTGAGTATTTTTTTTTAGATTTTAATGAAATATATTTTGCTTGGTCATATACGATTTTTATGTATACATTTTTTTTCTATATTTAGAATTTTTACAATTACGTATTTACAATTAAAATTACATATTTACAATTACAATTAGCTTTGACGTAGTTAATAAATTACTATATTACATTTTGCATCCACTTATCCATGCTGGACAGTTAGACTATATGTGATCAAAAATATTAATGATTTTTAGAAAGTGAAAAAGGTTTGTTATTGTTGTGGGATCTTCTCTCAACATCTCCTGTAAATCTGAAGAGAACCGATATGGTTCGTGAGCAACACATTCAGTGAGAATATGCCTAACGGTGAGATCGTTTCCGCAGTAGCGACACTTTGGTGCATTTTCTTTTTTCATGAGATGACCGTGGGTGAGCCGAGTATGGCTTATACGAAGACGGGTTAATACTACATCTTCTCTCTGCAGCAGATTCAAGTTTCTGGTTAGACGTTTCACTCTCTGTTGGACCATTCTTAACTTTTGTCTCTCATAATGAACTACTCTTGCCACTCTTGCCATCTCATTGCTTGGTCCATGAAATAACATCTTTGCATATTGATGATGTTATGACTTGACCTGTCTTTATAGCAAAAGAGAAATTATAAACCTGTCTTTATACTCAAAATTCTAAAAAAAAAAAAAGATTTTTGTTTTCTACTGATACAAATAAAATTTGAAATATTTCTTTTTTATACCCCAGTAATGTCGGGTCAGCCACTTTATGAAAAATTAAGATGGACTCCCAGGCATAATAAATTGGGAAGAAAGATATAATTTACTTTAAGATAGGAATTTGAAAAACAAAGAATCTAATTTTCAATAATTTAGGTCTCCCCTAATCCGATATATTTCCTTTTGTTGTGATTTTCCCTCAACTAATTATGTTTTAATTAGTCAATTAGTGTTATTTCCAAGTCTTGATTATTAATAGTGTTTTCATAGTGATCACACATGTGATACTAAAATTAGGACTCGCTATTAATCTATAATTTATTCCACTTTTCCTTGTATGTTTGTTACAAAGGAATCTCATATATATTTTTATTTTTAATTAATATTTTCTCTATTGTATATCACAATGAAGATCAAAACCAAATATAATCGTATTTTTCACAAATAGTAGTAAGTAGTTTTGTAACAAATTGTTTACAATAAACATTTTCTTATTAATTTATTCTTCCTTTAATATGTGCATTATAACATTTCAACGTCAACAATAGCAGGAAAAATAAATGCATTAAAATTTCGAAATACATAAAATGAACAAGTTTCACATTATTATAATTTTATTTTTTTAATATAGTTAAATTTAAGCGCATTAATAAGAACATCAGAGATATTAAATATTTCATTACTTATGCTGTGATACGTCGTAACCAAAAAAAAAATAAAAATAAAAATAATCAACAATATGTTTTTAATCAGGGACCAAAACGTTAACTAGTTGTATTCAATCAACATCACAACAACATTTTCTATATAGTTTTTATATTTAAAAGTCTATTATTTGATTAAATTAATTTTTTAAATAATCAGAAATATTTTTTATTTACAAATATTGCTCCATAAAAATTAAATAAATTTTTTTTCTTTGGATAAATTTTAGTTTAGCTCTATTCACTATTTTTTTCCCAGTATTTTCATTTTAAAAAATATTAGGATTTAATAATATCTTTTCGTTGGTTTAGAAAATGAAGATGTTAGCAATTTTATGATCGTAGGCTTCTGTATTGATTTATTTTAACTTTTTTAAGTTTCTAATATTGTTTTTTCGGAGGTGCGGAAAATTAATATCGATTTAAAGATCTTGTGTATTGATTTATTTTAACTTTTTTTATGTCTTCGACATTAAAGTATATATCAAATTTCTGGAAAACAATAAAATAAAAAAGTATCTTAGGTTTGTTAGTTTGATTAATTATCGCTTAAGATAGATATGATTATTTTGTTCCTAAAGCATTTACTAAATGTAGTATATGATAGGTATTTAGGTTAATTATATAAATAACATGAGCAATATCATAATTTTTATCTTGTAATATTGTTCAATGTTTTTCATCTTTTTCTATCAAATGCGTAAGGGATGTAACAATCGTGGTTCCTTCAACGTGTTTTCGTGGTGTAGCGGTTATCACATCTGCCTAACACGCAGAAGGTCCCCAGTTCGATCCTGGGCGAAAACAGTACCTTTTTTTTTTTATAATTACAAAAATATTGTTTTTATTAATTATTATTATGTTTTCCGAATCAAATATTAGCTTAATAAAAAGGTACACATAAATATTATTAAAATTTAATTTCGATACTAAATCTATTTAATAAACTGTAAACAGTAATTGGATAAGCGTATAAAAATAAATTAATATGAATTAAAAAATGGTTTATGGAAAGTTTATCGTTTTAATAAAAAATAACGCGATACAATTAAGTTTAAAATATAGAAAATTATGAAAAACATTT
>NW_027104882.1:60000-64605 GCF_000696795.3 Halyomorpha halys | reverse complement strand
ATTTATTTCAAGGTACGATAATGAAAATAAATTACAACTAAAATGGTAAAATAATTAGGTACGAGTGAATCTATTATTACGTTTCTTTAAAAGATGAACCATACAAAATTCCGACGACCATAAATGATTATACAATCTACAATACAATACTAACCACTAATTATAAAATATTTATTATAAGATAAATAATGTAATTAGAAAACATAATGAAAATATTTATTTACCTTTTTTCAGAGTTTTCAGTTACTTCAGTTAAAACATGATTGTTAGAATAATAATTTATTTCGCAACAATTGGAAAATAAATAAAATAATCTTTTTAAAAAAATAATTTGTTGTTTTTAGTATTAGGTATCGCATTATTTATTTAATGACTGTAAAAGTGTATGTGATCAAGACATGATACAATGCCAAACCGCAAAGTAGTTATGTTCCGACATTTTTTTATGTCATTCATGATTGTTCTCAACAAAATTGTTAGAATATTATTTTATCAACAATTTTTTTTCGTTTTATTTATGATCAACCAATAATAAAAAATATAAAACTTTTTTTTTCCATCGTTCAAATTATATTTTACTCGTTTTAACAGAATAGAATTTATTCAGACAAAAATTTACTATGATCGAGCATTTTTAATAATTATTCTAGTTTTAATTCTTATTAACAATATATTAACTGACTCCAATCTTATTGCAGTTGTTTAGTTTTTTCTAGAATCCTGATAGATGGCATATGTTCAAATAGGTCATTTATCCCACTGCAAGATGTCCCTGGTTAGAAAGGCAAGGGTGATGAGCGATAAAGGAATCGCTGACAATTTGCAACGCTCATCAACTTTTACCATGACATTTAAGTTTTTCCGGTGTTTCGTTAGATTGTATCGTAATTTGTTTTAACGGTTAGTCCACGTCATTATTTTTCAATGATTTCTCCTACATTGAAACTATACCTGTCAGTTTATTTCTAATAGTACTGAAATAAACTTTGGGGAAGTATACGAAGTAACATGTAATTCGGCAAAAAATTGCTCTTTAATGGCTTAGTGTAAAAACATAAAAACAAAATAAAATAAACAATGTTCTCGTCTGATTAAAAATTTAATCTCGTGCGACGAGCGTTATTATCATTACCAGCAGATTATAATAATTTCGGGTAACATCCCCCAACATTTTACCCAGGGTAATATCTAAATTATATAGTAAGGTTATTCATAATATGTTAAATATGCAAATTTTTAACATGCTAAACTTTTATGCCAAGCTTAACATGCTAAGTATAGGATTGTGAGCTACATAATTTAAAGTCCATATTATATGTTAAATTCAGAGGAGCTCCAAATGGATTTTATGGGAAACTTTGTAACCTTGTAATCTTTTGGATATAGTAAAATCTCCAACAGCTTCGTCAAATCGTCTTTCTTCTACCTCACTTGTTCCTTGTTTTTCTCCTATTTTTTCCATTATCATTGATTTATTATTATTTTTATCCATTTCTTTATTAGAGTTTAAAAACGTCCGAAACGAGAACAACGCAAACCAAACACGAACTTGGAAACACTAACCTCTCAAAAAACAACAGACAAAATGTTAACGAGCTGGTTGCGTTATGTCTTTCTCCACTTAGCAGACCTGTTAACAGACTTACAACTATGTTGAATATGTTGTTTTAACATGCTAAAAGAAGGAAATATTTTTCCATTTAACCCATCTTTACATGTTAAACTAAATTTTTTTCAATAAATGTGGTATGACTGGTTACAAACATCTCCGTTACCTACTGCCATTAAGTGTGATATTAATGGTTAAACACTAAATCTCTAGTACCTATTGCCATCAAACGTGATATAAATATCTCCATTGACTATTGCTATTAAATATGGCAGATTTAGTATTTATCAACAAAAATAGTTTTATCTCTGATGTTTTGATTAATTAAATAATAATATTATTGATAACTTGATAAAAAAATGTTATAATTACTATTTAATTTTGCCTTAGCGAAAATGTATCACTTTTACAGAGCTGTTTCAAATACCCATTATTTCTGATCGGTACACTACGTTCCATTTGATGAATGAGTACCCATAGATACTGGTAGCCCGCCTCTGATAAATGGGCTGTATTTCTACTTTCGAAAGGAGTTGGATATGTCTCATCTGTTAATATAATGAGTACTGCTGACACTAGTGTCCCTTCTCATTCCTAGGTCTTCTTTCCTATAACAGTTACTAGATTTACTGCATATAGGTGTACAAATTTTCTTATTACGTTTTCAGTTCATGAATATGACAAAAATTAAAAACATACTATCAAAGAAGTGAAAATTATATTGTATTTAAGGAAATATGGGGCATGGATTGAAAATTGAAAGCAGAATATTGTATTTCATTAGAAAATTCTGGTATATTGACATTAAATTTATTTTTTCCATTATGGAAAATTATAGCTAGAGTTTGATAACTCGAATTTAAAAGATAAATATCAATGTATACCTTACCGATATTTGTAAAACTCTTGTAGTATCTAGAATTTTATTTGGGTAATTAATAATATGAGGGCATAATATACAAACATTTTATTTACTACTTGATAAAGATTCTAATTCAGTAAAAATATAATATTGATTTTTTACTTCTAGTAACTGTATGTAATAATTATTCCATCCATCATATTGTCTTCGTATATTATGCATTTAATTAATTAACTTTTCATTTAATTCATTTTTTTTTTAAGATGTATTAAACTCAATTAAAGTAAGATAATATTTAAAATATTAAAATACGGATATTTCAGTTTTTTTTTATTATGAAGACTATGGAGATCCTTGCACATAAAATTTGATCTTCTCACAAACATGTACTGCTTGTGGAAACACAGATAGTATGAAACCAACCTCACGTTGCTACGAACCATGGTTTGCATGATACAACTAAAGCCTATCCATAGAAAAGTATCCACTGGTACCTTTGAGGCCAATTCGGTAGTGTCCGTCCCACCGTTTCACACGGTGGCCAATTGGTCTAGATTTATAGATAATGGCAGCTCAGCGTGAGCAGGCCCACAGTGACCTGTATTTCTTTCCATGGACCACCGGGAGATTATTTGATATCTTGAAATAGCGCAACGCGATGTTATAATCACTCTAATACCCGGTCGGTATGAGTTGCCTCCAGTAGACTGACGGGCAACATAAACCCGTGATGGAGAGGGAACCTGGTTTTCCGTAATGAGTGGGTCATCCACTTTGGGTAGTTGTCATCCATCCGAGCATTGACTATGCTGGAAGTTAATTACCTATTGCAAGCGGCACTGTCTACTTAAATAATATATATATTCTTCAGGGCTCATTTCATATAATTAATAAAAAAAATTGTGTTTTAAAGGCATATTGTTGGTAAATGGATAGTGATTCTGGGTTTTAGGTAGAACATTGTAATTAACAAAGTTTGTAATATTGTGAACGTTTTCATGTTTTACAACTGACTCATCTATAAAGATATATTGGTTTGATGATAAAATTATTATTTAATTCAATATAGTTCTAACTATAAGGTATATACATTTTGTAATAAAAATCAGTATTATTTATTTAAAATTAAGGATTAGTTATTTAAATATAATAAAATTTAACTGACATTGAATACCTGATAACATCCTGAAAGAAATTCATTAACATAACATATTCTACAACAAAAAACGAAAAAGCAATATATACTCCCATTGATTGCATTTAAGTTTTTTTTTTTTTAATTTTACAGCTACAATGTTTATTTTCTGTGAAAAACTGGTTGAAGCAGAATAATAAAACTTGAAACAGTTTTTTTTGTTGGTTGGAGTAATGAAAACAAAGCAGATGGGCGATTTTCGATCAACGATAAAAAAAAAAAAGCATTTCATTTAGTAACTTTCTTCACCGTTATCCATTTATTATTATTATTTTTTTGTTTTTACAAAAATTTACAACTGCTTCCTATTTTATTGAGGAATGTAATGTTGATGCTCCTCAGTGCACAATAATTGAAAGAATGTAACTTGCTTTGTTTGATTGAGTTAATTAAATGGTAGTTAATTAATGTTTTTTTATTATGAGTCGAAGTTTTATGTGTATTTGAGCAGCGGTTTTTAATCGTTGACAACGAGCATTAAAAATTATAGTAACATTGCACAAGTTCATTGTCACCCTAATGGCATATATTCTGAGGAATATTCTCAGAAACGTGTTTCATGACCTTACCTATTGTCACGTGAAAACGAGTCATAGATGCAATGATAGTTGTCTATATCTGATATTGGTGAGCGTGAACCGTCGTATATCCCATCAGATAAATTCATGTTTAAAATTTGATGAGGTGTATATAGTTGACCGTAGATTACTGATTGAAGAAAATGGTCGAGGGGTGCGGTCAGCAAAAAACAACGTAAATAAACAAAAAATATTTATTCATGCCGACGTTTCGACCTGATTTTCAGGTCTTCATCAGGGCTATAAAAACAAAAGATACCAACCATCATTTAGAGAGAGAAAAATTATATAAATAAAAATAAAATAGATAAAACTATATATATAAATAAAATAATAATAATAATAAAAATAAATAAATACA
>NW_027104882.1:55541-59950 GCF_000696795.3 Halyomorpha halys | reverse complement strand
ATAAATAAATACAAATATATAAAATAAAATACATAATAGACTAAAAATAGGAAATATAGACAATAATGGAATGAAAATATAAATTAGTTTATTACAAATTATGGACAAGACAGTAATAGGTTGATTACATTATTATTTATATACATATAAATGTGAGCAACAAATAAATGAAATCATATTTTATATACTTTTTTAACGAAGGTTAAAATATCTGTTACTTACAAATTTTAATAACACTTTCATATTTGTGTTATTACATACACTCATACACTGTGCTTACTTTACTCTTTTTTTTCCATACCTTTCATTAAAATAGAATAAAATAGAAAAATTGGTACTTCATAAATATATAATACATGAAATGTATTATATGTACTTTACTGAGTCTTCTCCCTTTGATTGCCTTGTGGCATTATAAGGTGTTGATATGAGTCCAGCTAAGGTGGTATAGTCTAGCCATAACCTAAGGCTACGTCATGGAATTAATGGAACGTGGGACCGTTCCGCTGGTGCTTACTTTTACTCCCATTACTATTCCTCCTTATATAATATATGTCACGGGAAAAAACTACAATTTTATTTAAATTTAAGTTTTCAATGGGAATACGTGTTTTAAAGACCCTTCAGTCCAAATATTAAATCTCGCAAAATGTTCTTTGATATGTGTGTATATGAAGAGCATGGTTGAAGAACGAAAATTACTGATCGGAAGCTATCTTAGTGGAAGATCTTTTGCCATACAAGTCAGCAGGAACTCGCCTCCTGTCCCCACCACCTGCGGAGTCCCTCAAGGCTCTGTGCTGGGACCTCTACTGTTAGTCGTTTTTACGGCACCAGTAGTCTCACTTAAGCATCCAGTTGGAGTGGTAGCAGCCTATGTAGACGATATCGGGATCTACGCCTCCAGCATGAGCCCTCGAACATACCGAAATGCTTCTGCCATCATCGGAGAGGGATGAAGACGGATGCCATAGTCATTAAAACGTAGTGAATTGGAAATCGTCAATATATTAAATAACCTGTTAGATTATAATCACTGAAAATAAGAATAAGTAAATCATGAAGAATATTTATTTATTAGGAAATTTTTTTTTTTTTTATAATACAATATATTTGTAATTGTTGAAAATACACTTGTATACATAATTTTATTTTAAATAATGTTAATAAGGAAAAAAAATTGAAAATTATTAATATAATTGATACAAAGTAAAGATGAAATATATTAAGCATTATAAATAGTTCATTCCAGAGTTCTAATCTATAGACTTTTTTCATTTAGTGGCGGTCCCACAAAATGAAAAACTTTGACCCCACAACCATGGTTAGGCAGTATAGGACTCCAATGGGAATCTTATGATGCAAATTACTGGATTGTTGCATAGTGTTTCTCTAATTTAATTACGTTTCATAGGATATTCACTAAGATATTCTTTGACGGTGGCAAAAAAACCTGCAACATTTTAATGACAATGTTAGTTGCGATATTGTAAATAAGATAGGATAATTTATGATTCAGAATATTTTTAAAAATAATTGGTAATGATTAGAATGTAAGTGAAATTGTAAATAGATTGTCCGGAATGGCCGAAACGTAGGAGTGATAATAATAATAGTTTATTTTTTAATGGGGCAATACCCGTAGAAATAGAGTTAGCCTGTAAAATACATAATTAAATATATCATTGTACAAGAAATTAAATTATATATAAATACATAAAGATTTTGAGGTCCTCTTGATTATGACCGGGGCTGAAACGTTGTAGAGAAATAAAAATATTTTAGGAAATGTATTAAATGAAATTTTTGTTTAAAATTATTATCTACTTTCAAACAAATAATTAATATATAATTGAATTTATAATTATATCCTCCATCGAACGGATATTCTATTTCCGTAGTACTCTTTTTTTTTTCTTTTTTTTTTCGATACTTACTTTATTTGTATTTGTTTTTAAATAAAAGTAATTATTATTGTTAATACAAAACCAATAAAATTTAAATATTTACATTTCGGCTTACTACTAGTTCTAAAAATTATGGCTCACTACTCAAATTTACCTGATCCACTGAGCTACATCAATTTTGGCAGCGTTTTTATCAAACTGCAATAAATGTGGTCTTTTAAAAAAAAACCAATCTTTCTCTGTTACGTGGGGAACGGTTCCTAAAGGAGTGTTATTCATGTTAATACAAAATAACTGAAACCATTAGTAAACAAAGGTTTATTAATTAATATTCCGAACATCAAGGCCTAGGTGTGTAGGATCGAGGTGAGCCGACCACATACATTACCTTCTATTCGAATACAATTGCCCAAACTGACTTTCTACTCAACGTTCACTTTTACACCACTAAGCTGAAATATTCGTCGTACGCTCTGATTTCAAAATATTACTGTACTATATTAATTTATTTTTGCATATACGAGAATTGTAATTAAAATGAATCGAACAGGAGATTTTATTGAAAACAAACAATATGAAAGATCTCTTTCGGTACACTAATTTGGTGAAGTAGGCCCTGGAAATGGTGCTTTAGGTTACTGTATTTACCCATTCCTGGTATTACTATTGACTATATTTTTGGTGTAAAAACTTAATTTCAGAAATTCAAATTTAAATTTAAAAATTTTTATTTAAAATCGGTTTCATTATTATAGCATTTAGTACAAGAATTGAAGAGGAGACAATCTGGATTAATTTAATGAACACTATTTATAATTTCTAGTATAAATTAATGTGTCTGTAAACTATAATTGGGAGGAATAAAAAATGACGGCTGTTTAAAACATTAAAAAATATTATATTAATTTTAAAAAAATATTTGTTCATTCGGATATTGCTGCATATTATTAAAACTACCTACCACACTCCAAAACCTAACTGGACATAAAGTAGAGAAATTTGCTAAACCATGAGCCCTAACCCCCAATTTTTTTAAACGAAACATTTTATAAAAAATACCCTGAATAAGCGACCATTCGACGTACAGATGTTTATTAGCACACAAATTAAAGCTAGTTTATTGTGCTATAAAGTAGTTTATGACGTTTATTTTCTTAGGAGCAGTATTTTTCATGATTTGTTCTAAAAAAAAAAAAAAATTAATTTCTAGTTGTTCACCAAAATTTCATTTGCAAATATCATAAAATCTACTACCCCTATGACGATAAACGTTATAAACTACTTTATAGTACATAAAACTATCTTTTATTTTGGCAGACATCTGTTCGTCCGATGGTTCCTGAAATACATTAAAAATTACTTTTTTATTTAATGTAATTTACAATTGTACAAAATAATAAAAATAATAAGTAAATGTGTAGAGTGTTTCATTTACACTTAAAAATCTTTGGAAGAAACCATCCATTGGTGGTACTTCTAGCATTAATTTAAATTAGAAGGTCCTGTGGCCATCTTCTTTTCAGACGCCTCGGAGGATTATCAAGATTAGAGATTAAGAACTAAAGGGTTAGGATGAGTAAGGAGTTTGGATTGAAAAGACGCATATCTGTTTTGGGCCAAATCTGCTACGAATGGGATGTTAAGGTCTTTGTGGATGAGTTTATTAGTAACGTAATAAGGAGAGTCAAGCATTTTACGTAGGGTTTTGGGTTGTAAGGATGCGGGAGAAATTTGATGGTTTAGTGGAGCCCTAGAGCTCAATTCCATATGTCCAAATTGGTCTGATTATAATAATGTATAATAATCTTTTGTAGTGAATGGGAAGTTTAGAGCGTTTGTCAAGTAGGTGTTGTAGCAAGCGAAATCTACGAGCAGTTTTTTGTCGTTTCAGTCTTGTATGTGGATTCCAAGTTAGTCTCTTGTCAAGATGGGGTCCGATCCGAAATATCGAATCTGTTTTTAGAGTATTTAGAAAGGATACTGTAAGACAGGAGGGTAGAGGTTTGTGACTGAGAGTAAAGGTGATCTGGTGGGCTTTGTCAGGATTTATTTAAAATTACTTTTAAAAAGATATATATTTTTTTAAATTTTGAAATAGCCGCCATTTAGTATCTGAAATATACTTCACTGATTCATCGATTTTGATTAGTTTTCTTCATTGAAGTATTCAAAAATTGGGATGAAATAACTGATTTTTTTTCTTCACCGAACTCATGTACTAATAATCTTATATACGTTGGCCATTCACATGGTTTTGATTTTTCACAACATTGCTGGACTGAAGTTGGAACTGAAAATTCAAAATCAACATTTTTTCGTAAAATTTGAACAGTTCATTAAAGTTAGTTCATACATTCTACTTCTCATAATATATTTTATTAAGTTTTTTCTATCCCTAACCCTTTTATACTGATAAGGTAAATAAATATTTTTGACTACTATTTGTTGGTTATATGTTTCGGTCTATATTGAGTCTAAATTATATTAAAATATAGTTTTTTT
>NW_027104882.1:51431-55491 GCF_000696795.3 Halyomorpha halys | reverse complement strand
TTGAGTCTAAATTATATTAAAATATAGTTTTTTTTAATTGATTTGGCAAGGGGCGTCTCCTGTAAAGTTTCGTTAAGCTCTGACACACAGCATTGAAACGTTAATCATGGCTATAATTTAAACACTTTTTCTAAAAAGATGTGTATTTATTAATTATGTATATTCAATTAAAATAAAATGTGAATTAAGTTTTTTTTACTTACTTTTTTTACCGTAATTAGAGCGAATTATAATGTGTGACTCAGTCAAGTTACTGAAACCTCAGAACGACTTTAACGAACTGGTTATAACGAGATAGATTTTGGCAAAAAAAAAATTATTTATTGTACGATTAAACAAGTAGTTCAGATGAAGATATCTAGGTGTGTATAAGATATCTTTTTGTAGCTCTCAAAGTTGTGTCTCCTGTAGGTGACGATCGGCGCTGGAGGGTTAAGAGGGTTTTATAAAATCACCCTTGCACTTATCCAATTAAGTCAGATTACACTGCAATTATTAATGTGTTTATTTTAAAAAAATATTAATTATTTGTAAATAAGATATTAAACAACAGATAACCAAGTTTCAATTATTTTTAAACCATAGTCAATTTTATTAAATTCAACCTCTACTTAGTTTACTTACTTTAGCGCACTTGCTCAGCCTCCACTGGCTCACTACCAGTGATACGTTGAGAGGGATGCACTGGGATCTCTAAGAGATCTGCTCTACCTCTCATACGTGGAGGATAGAGTGGGCTCAAGGATCCTCACGTCAATATTGTATGTAAGAGTGAAAATGTGAGTGATGATTATTTTATTTATTTATTTTTTGTACATAGTTTCATTATGTTTATTTTCTTTATCCTTCTGTTTTTTTTTTTGTTTTTTTTTAGGCCAAGACTCCCATTGGAGTCCTATACTCCTATATCATGCTATTTGTATATATTTAGAGAGAGATTTTATTTATTTTTTATGTAATTTTTTTTTTTTTTTTTTTTATGTTACTTGATTTTAGAATGAATATAATCAGATATCACTATTACTTATTGCCCAACAATGTTGTGGCAGATTGTAATATTTATCTATAAATAATAAAAAAAAAAACTTTGCTTACTCATACGCACTCGTATTTTTCTTGGCATATTTAAATATACCCTCATATTGTGAACGAGTCGTTCGGTTTGGTTTATATTGGTCCAGGTCAAGTGAAACTCAAGCAGTAAACTATTTTTATTTGAGCCAACGTTTCGCCCCACGTTGCAGGCCTTCGTCAGGGCTAAAAAAAGGATACAAACACTTAACATTAGTAAAAAAGTAGGTGAAAAATGATAATGGTATACGATAAAACGTAAAAATTAAACAAGAAAAATAAAAGGTTATCAACAATAAATGAAAAGGGAAATAGTAACAGATAGTTTTTATTCAATGCCATACAAATACTTGTTCCTTCTACTAATAACTGAATTTTATAAGAACCATTACAACTTATTACACGAGCAGATAACAAAAGCGTTTGATAAGAGAAGTTTTATAGAAATAATATTATCTAATCGAAATTCTCGGAAGCTATGATCGTAAATTCTCTCGTATTTTTGACATTTTATGTTTTAGTTTCTCTAATATTTTTTGCTTATAGTCGATATTTTTTCCGATAGGCCTATTTTATCCAGCGGTTTTTTTAAAAAATAATTTTATTATAGAATATGATTCTAGGTGGAATCTAAATAGTTTAGATTACTATGTTGTGAGTGTACAGATGTAGATGGATCATAAATAATTATATTTTTTTTTTTAAGATAGACACAAAAGTGTTTTTAGAAGATGTAATTCTTTGGAATTAATTTTTGAATTTCTTGGTACCAAACTCTGTCCCTATGGTTTATCACTTGAAATTCACGAATCCCTAAAATATATGAAATTCATATATTGATTCATATAAATTTATATTGATAATAAATACATTGTTATGATCAAATGGGGTTGAAAAAAAAAGGTCACTGTGTTTAGTGACATTTTCAAGGTTTATTTCAATTATATGGATTTTTGTTTTGTTTTATTTTTATTGAATATTAATATTGCATTAAAAGAAGGCACGACCACAAAGATCCGGAAGAATAATCAAGCAACGGTAAACTGTGAAATTAACTTTGCATTTACTAGATGTTAGTAAGTTGAAGTAATTGTGTTTGAAATTCACTAAACTAGAAATATTGTATGTTCAATTATTTTTATTTACAAACATCAAGTAAATCCATTTTTGGGCCTACCAAAACAATTAAGTCAATTTAAAAAAAAAAATTACAGTATATTATGAAACATTATTATCAATTAAATCATTATTTTCAATTAAATTATTCATTTTTGGAAACTGTAACCTTAAATTATAATTTACACTTAAGCGTTTTTAAAACGAAGGAAAACATGTAGGAAATTTTATAAATTGCGTATTTTGATGAATCTTAAGGTCGTTACCTTGGAAATGGATCGGAAAAAAGTACCAGCTTATAACAAATATTCCAACAATTTTTCCGAATCACAACTATATATATTGGAATATCTTAATTTTCACTACTATATATAAAATATTTTAATTAATCCAACTGTTTTTGATTTAAACTTTTATCTTACTTGTTCCGAATATTGATACATGACAACAGTCATATTTCTTGTCTATTCATAAATAATATTGAATAGATAAAATCCCAATTTCGTATCATAGAAAGGTATTTAAAAAATTAAATCTGTACCACTACAACCCATGAAGGGTCAGGGATACAGTACTTTGTTAGCAAGTACTGTTACTAGAACAACTGTTGTGCAAGGAGCTGATTTGGTTAAAATCTCACTTGACCCCCAGATTTTTATCGAACTAAGGGACCCTCTTTATTAGGCTCTGTGGGTCCCGCTGACTTGGTGGCTACAGGTGACAGATAATAATTATCTACTACAGCCGGATTCGAACCTGGATCCTTGGAATTAGTAGTCCATTGCCTTACCAATGAGCTGCCCACTCACACATAGAACGGTATAGTAATCCTAAATAATAAAGAATACTGTGTTAGTACACCATATGGGAAAAAAGGCATAATTCTGATTTTCAGCACGTTAAAATACTGTTTAAACAAAAGAAGATTTATAGAAAAAAACGTTTCAAAGCCGTAACAATCTAACAATTATAAAACAAACACAAGAGATTTTTATAACATTATTATAACATATGCCGAACTCCTGAATAAATTAAATAAAGAAGAAACTGTATCTCCATTTTGCAGACTGAAATAACTAAATTGGAAATCCGTGTGTACTGAAGAGCAGAAATATAGGTGGAAGAGAAATAATTTAGAAAGGGATGTTCTGGACATTAATAAGGTAACTTAAAATTTATTTTGAAATTAGTTAAGCAAATAATAAATTTTGCTCAAACATCTTTTAAAAAATTCTAATTCATTAAATTATTGATTTAATATATTTATTAAATGATTGTTTTAGAGATTACATATTGTTTATAATTTATATATGTTGTAAAATTATTAAATATTTTTGGTATAAAACCCCGATGAGAAAAATTGACTTTCGGAAAAAAAGTTGGAAATAAGCAGAATATTAAATACTTTATTACGAATACTTCCAAAAGTTCTATATTTTAAAATATTTTTTAATATTTTGATTGAAGTGAAGATGCATATGACTAATGGAAAGGGCCAAAACGTTTCAGAAGTATCGAGTGTATATGTATTGAATGAAACTGTTAAAAATAAAAGTCAAGTTATAAAGTTTTTGTTACTATATAGTTTTATGTTAAAAAATGTAGGCTTAAGGTTCAAAAAGTTTTTGTTACTATATAGTTTTACATTAATATTATAGCTTAATGGTTCAAAAAGTTTTTTCCTGACAATGTTGATTAATATTTGACGACATTGGTTTTTAATTTCTAAAACCTCGAATTTAGGTTTTCAAATTACTGAGGTAGGAATTGTGTCAAACTTTATCTACTATTTTATTTAGTTTTAGGAGCCCTTTTAAAAGAAGAAAAAACTGTTTCAGTAAAAATACACAAAATACAATCTGTTAGTAAAGAA
>NW_027104882.1:45435-50630 GCF_000696795.3 Halyomorpha halys | reverse complement strand
ATTAACACTAACAATAATTTATAATTTAAAGCTAATATGACTCCGAATGAAAGTCATGATGTTAATACGAGTATGACTGACTCATATACAATCACACTCATATGAACTGAAACACATGCGCGCACCGCGTTTGAAAGTGAACAGTTCTGTTAATAAAAAGTAGCAGCTTCTATAATTTATGCGATTGCGTTAATTGTCAACACGATTCACAAAAACCAGGAAGTGTATTCGTAAGATAACGATATCGAAAATCACCAATTATGTCACAGGTCATGAGTCCACTATTCATCTGGAACTGGGTTATGATTCCCGTTGGGATGAGCTGAATATTAATTGTATTTAGGAATTGGATTGAAATACTTATCACTGTCAGTGCTTTAAAATTTAAAATCTATCAGTCCAAGATAACATTATCTTCTGCACTGGGTTAATCATACATCATAGGTTGTGCTTAGAAAGATGGAAATAAAATTATTGTAGAATAGAACGAAAAAATTAATAGTTTTTAAAATGGTTTTCTATATTCAAAATAAAATTAAACTAAGTAACCATACGTATTTTTATGAGCTGTAAGTACAAGCCCTGTGGAAAGTAAGAGTGAGGAACGTGTAATATAAATTGTGTTGAACCCCGTTTATCCCGTTTTATCTTAATATGCTTTATTTTGACGATAAATCAAATGAGCACGGATACACTGGATAACGGATATTTCGGATATAATCAGTAAATAAAAAACTCTTGACATTAGTAATGCTAATGAAAAAATATAAATATTAAACATTTCGTCAGATAAATGTTATTATAAGGATTAGAAAAATATTAGTCTTATAATAATGTGAACCGCTACAATCCATGAAGGATAAGGGGCTCAGTACGTTGTATGGAAATGCTGTTTTTGGAATAGCGGTTATACAAGGAGGTGAGTTGTTTGTAGATCACATTACAGCGTCAGATTTTTCTCTAATAAAGAGAACCCATTTTATAGAGGCTTAGTGGACCTCGAAGAGCACCTGAAGTCACAAGATTAACTCACGTCTACAGTAACAGAAGAATAAATAATTTTCTCCACAGCCGGAATCGAACTCAGAGCTTAGAGTTAGTAGTACAGTGGCACCCTGGCCCACAGGCCACCGACCACCCCTCTCTGCCTATTAGTCATATAGTTTACAAAAACATTTTTGCTAATTAAAGTGACTCGAATATATTGAGGTGTAGATAGTTAACCGTAGATTAATAATTGGAGATGGTCGGGGAGTGCAGTCAGTAAGAAGAACATAAATAAACAAAAAAATTATTTATTCATGCCTGAATAAATTAATAAATTTTTTTTAATAGATAATTGGCATGAATAAATATTTTTTTTGTTTATTTATGTTCTTCTTACTACCCTATTTGTCAACAACTTTTCATCAACGAAATTTACCTTCCCAAGATTAGGACTCTGCAATCTACAATTTTTATTGCCTAATATATTTAATCTTTATTTTCCACAAGGCAATATCTTACTGTTGTATATTCTTGTTATGTATTGACCAAATATAAAAATAAAGAAGGTTAAAAAAAATCTTTATTTTTCATCAAGTATATTAATATTTTTTTTTTTATTCGTAATTTGCATTATTTAAAAAATTATACTATGTATACAGTTGTATATTCTAAAAAGTCGAACAAAAGTATTTTTTTGATATCTAAATATTCTCCATTTTTTTCTTTTTTTATTCTTCTTTGCTTGTTATAATACATTCTATTAAGTTATTTAATATTCAAAATTTAAGTATTGACAATTTTCAAATTGCCAACATATTAATTTCACTTAGTATTTTAGAATAAGGGAAATTTAAGTTTTTTAAATCTGATTTAAAATTTATTCTATTATTAATATTTTCTAAAATAATAATTTTCGCTGTTCATGGCCTTAAAATATTCATCTATTTTTATTTTACATTTTATCTATCAACAATAAAACTATATTTTCACTTTCCTTCCTTATAATTAATGTACCCAGGTTTAAAAACTTTTTTTATTATAGCTTACTATGCCGAAGTCTAAATATCTTTAGAAATATCTATCAATTTATATCACAAAATTGTCAAATTCAGTTCCAAGTGATGAATTCCAAGAATAATGATAGCTAAGAGAATGAATCAAATGAAGTTTGTGTTTTAAATTAAATCTTTATTTTTCCTTATACAATTGTCAGTTGTTGGTTTTAATTTTACGAAATCGTTAGAATAAAAATAGTTATAAATCTAAATATTGCCCTATCAATTACACGTTAATTATTTATGTAATGCCAATTAATGACAGTGCTCGGCTACTGATGTAGGAAAGAGGGCACAGAAAGCTACTTTCGCCGAGATCTATTATGTGGCCGTGTTAAAGGCTCCTACGTCACATTCTTCAACAGCTGAGCGGGGTAAATAGAGGGGATGGGGAGGGGGAAGTGAGGGGTGGGGAACTGGGTCACCCAATGAGCGGGCGCCCCTGGGTCACGTGGTATTGTTGTTATCTGTCAGCTGAGCGGCCGGCATTGCTCTGCCAAACAGAGGCTGAGACAGTTATGCTCTTCCTGCCAGGGCTACTTTGAGACATGTCGACCGGCAAACGGCTCGCCAAGAGATCCATCATCGGGACCCGCGTGTGCGTCCGTGGTGACGATGGTATTTACTATTCGGGAGTGATTAACGCCGTCAAATCGTGTACAAACGATTCGCGATATTCAGTGCGGTTCGACCCGACACCCAAGGCACCGGCACCGAAACGTGAGTACAGAGACGTGGAACTTATCGGTCCAGGCTTCCAGACCATGCAAGGCATCAGGTTACTGAAGGGGCAGAGGGTTTACATCACTTACAACGGACGGGAGACTTCTGGAGAGGTACTTCAGCACAGCAAAGACGAAGACGAAGTCGTCATATCCGTCAACCCTCCAGGGGCAGAAGTAAGTCATATTTCTTTATGAACCATGACAGTTTTACTCATTTATTTCCGCTGTGAACCGATTAATACCAGTTATTACTACGCAGTAGTGGCCGTGTAAAACGTATTTCATCTTCTAGATTGTCATATAATATCCCAGAGTTGTACTCATTTCGTGTAGACAAACAACTTTCATTTTGAAAAAAAAGTGCTTCAGTGATGTGATCTTTATATTTTGAATAATTGCTAATGGTATTACTAATTTTTTGTTTAATCCTTCTGAAAAAAGTGATGCTCTCATAATGACTTCTCCTTCGAGTGCCTCGGGTTCCTGTTGCTATGCGGCTTCTTATAAGGACATCTTTAATCGATTAGTATTTTTCTGTCCAACAAGTCGTCTTATCTTGCCAAACAGAAGTTTAATGAACACTGTATATAGTCATGTTCACTCAACAATTTTGACATTTTTAAAAAATAATTTCCTTTGCACTAATTTTTAAAATATTTTTTTTTTAACATTGTTAAAAACTTATATAAGTTTATAAATAGTTATCGCTAAAAATATATTTGCGACTCCCTGCCCAGGCGTCTAGGCGAAATTTCCCAATCCTCTCAAACCTTGACCCGATTATTGAGCAAACAGTTTTTTCGCCAGGCATGGGTTGCCAAATGTTCTCCGGGTGAAATAAGAACTCATAGTAATAATTCCATCGATTTCGAAACTGATTCGTGGTGATAAAAATAGAAAGTTGCAATTCGTTTACTGTTTGCTTTTAATCTTTTTAATTTTCGGATGCCATTTTAAATTCGATCTTAGTTAACAATTAATATTTCTTATTAAATTGAAAGTTGTTCGTATTAGGTACACTGTACGGTGACTTATGTTCAAGCTGTGTACATCTGGACTCGTTTTTTACATGGTTTCGGTTTTCTATGCTTCGGTAACAACATAATTATGATTTAGTAGGACGAAATCTGGTCGTTTTAATTATTTTTGTACTTTGTGAGACCGAACGAACAATAGTTTTTGTAAAATAATTCGAGATACGCAGGCAAGGAGAGGGGACACCATTGTAACTGAATGCTCCGCCATCATGTACGGTCACTGCTTTCGAAATTTCGAGTTGTCTCTGGGATATTTTGTATTAAAATTGTGTAATGTTCATTCTACGTTGTATATTCTATAATATATGTCGTATATTACTTATAATATACATATTATAAGTGAGAGAACGGGTGCCGGCAGTTGAACAAGGAAGGAGCCGGCTCTGTCCTTGTGTGACGTCAGCCTGTTTACTAGAGCCAGCCGGCCGGCTACGCGGAGTTTTATTTTCGCCTCCCGGATCCCTACTGCGTCTCCTCTTGTATCATATGTATTATCTCTTTATTAAGATGGCTCTTATATTGGTCTACAATTGTTATGGGGGATTTGTTGGTCCTTGTGGGTGCTGGCCGAGTGAGCCGGAGATGGGCCGAATAGCGGTTCAAGAGGTCCATGACTTGGGTGTCATCTCATCTGCCCACGCTACGGTTATCTTCCTTCGTTCCATTCTGACCGATATCCTCTATAACAAGCAGTCCATCTTTTAAAAGTTTTTAAAACCAACATTCCTTATCAATTTTGAATAATTATTTATTTATTAACAATAATAATTGTGTGAACTATTTGAAAACACCAAAGTGGGGATCAGAATAACTATGGTTTCAGTCAAGATTGGTTTATTGTGAGGGTGTGTTTTGTAAATTCACATAAATACTCAACATGTACTTAAATATTATACAGTCTCTGTTTTGCTTTCCATGTGATGAAAATAGTGTTTTTTTTATTTTGTATTTAACACATTATGTAGATTTTACATTTGTAGGCTAGGGTTACTTTGTAACAACTCCACTGGCCTTAGTAGTAATCTGTCTGTAGGAAGACTCCAATTGATCAAATAACTCTAGTTACCTTTGGAATATGTTTAATTCAAACTAAAATCCGTTTTTTTTTTTTTTTTCAAATGTACCAGTATTCCGTAAAATCAGGTGATATATCATTTAAGTACAACATATCTTGTTGAATTTTATACATATATAATTTAATTGCATTTACAAAAAATATACTTTATCAAAATAAAATTAATTTTACTCACTCCACTGTTATTGTAACTCAAATAATTTGTATTATTCACAGGAACGTGCTAAGTAAAAAGTTAAAAATTAATTGTCATCTTTTTTTCTTGTCATGAGGTAAAAAAATAATACTAGATTAATATATTTATATTTTAAACGTT
>NW_027104882.1:39769-45385 GCF_000696795.3 Halyomorpha halys | reverse complement strand
TGCTAAGTAAAAAGTTAAAAATTAATTGTCATCTTTTTTTCTTGTCATGAGGTAAAAAAATAATACTAGATTAATATATTTATATTTTAAACGTTTCAGAGATACTGCTTCCACCTCATCGGTATCTGTACTTTAAAAATCATTTTTTAATAAAGTTTTTAGTCTACAACTGCTTATAATCATTTTTTTTTTATTTCTAATTATTCATTAGAAAATAAATCAAATAACAAATACAATTTTTAACATAATTTTGCTTAATTATCCAATCTCTTCCAGTTCCATTAGGTGTCACTATTCAAAATATAATACAAATGCAATGATCAATGACTAAAATCTTCCTAGATATAAATTGACAACTTCTGTTTTTTAATTATGGATCTAAAGACAAAATAAAACAAATTATTTTCTGTTTTATTAAAGCTATCGATTAAAAAGAATATTAAAGATGTCTGAAAAGTAGAGAACAATGACAAGGACGAAAAAACTTTTTTTTTAGATTACTTTTTTGTGTACTCCCTCAATTTTAAATCTAAAAAAAATATCTATAATTATTTTCTTCATCACAATTCTTTATTAGTCAAAACTAAAGTTAGTCTAGCACTAAAAACATATTAGATGTGAAATAAAAGTTATGTACACAATTTTATTTGATTCATGAATAAAAATACCTAATGAATAAATTTTATTTATGATTCAAATTCAAACCTTAATAAATTAATTGGAACTTTTACAGTCAAGTGAGTTCGGAGATGATATCCCTTTCATTATCCTTTTACATGGCTTCAGTCAAGTCATAGAAGTACCAGGCATTCGTTCAAAAATTTCTTGCGAGAATTAACATAATTTTTTGTTTCCTCTGGTTTTAAATATCATATATTAATGATTTTTTTTGTTATGAAATCCCTATGTATACTTATGTTACAATTTCCATGTCTGTTTAAGTAAACTTTGTGGGTATGTATCTGATATTTTTGCTTTCAGATGGAGAATTTAATTTTTTTTTTCATGTAAACCACTTTTTATTTTATTAATATTTTGCAAACTCAATAAACTAATGACCAATTAAATGAATTTAACTTAAAATAGTGTAAATTGTTGGAAAATTGATCGCACATTTAGGTAATCAATAGCTTATTAAATATGTAATTCATATATAGTTACCTATTACTACAAGAAATTATTAAAGTATTGTTTGTTAAAGTTATATACTGTACATTTCAAAGATTTTTCATTAATAATATTTTTGTATTCAGTACATTGAAATTTATTGATTTATTATTAATTTTAAAATAACACTTGTTCAACCTAATTTTTTAAAAATTTAATTTACAGATTTTAACCTAGTTCATCATATTAAAAAACAGTTAAATAACGTTTTAATGTACTGTTTTATTGTTGATTATTTTGGAAGATTTTTTTTTATCTCGTGTTAGTTTATAACTATTAATTAAAGATAAAAATTTGAAAATGGACTTGTCTGATTTTGGAATGCAACATCTCATGTATTAAATAGGTCAATGAGGTAAGAGATGTATCTGCCATGATAACAAATACACCCGTGGCTATATACGTGATAACAGCCTGGAAGACCAAAACGTGGTTGTCATTTAAATTGGTAAAACAAATAAATTTTCAGTGGCGAAGTTTTCAGATATCATTGTTCTCACTATGATGCCTTCAGTAAAAAAATATATATTTAAATTTGATACACCTAAAATCATACACTGGAAGAAAAACAATTTTAAAAATATAAGAATCGAGCAAATAGAAGAATTAACGAAAAATTAAACACATTAGATACAATTAAAAATATTTCACTATAAGTAGATGGTGAGGGTTGCGGTCAAAGAAAGAACAAATAGTTTAAAACTATTTTAATGTCCGACGTTTCGCCCCACTTTGCAGGGCTTCATCAGAAAGCAACCATTGGTTCAACCGTTCCTTCCGTTCGCTTTGAACAGCCCTGATGAATCCCTGAACAGTGGGGCGAAACGTCGAACATTAAAATAGTTTTAAACTATTTGTTCTCCTTTTTTTGACCGCAACCCTGACCATCTACTTATATTTAAATCTTTACGGTCAACTATATATACATATATAAAAAATATTTCACTGCTATATCTTTCTCCATTTCACTTTTGGTCTGTATTACTGTTAAACTTATGCTTTAGTTTTAGTGGTTATTACAGTTGTTAGATGGAAAACTCAGTTACAAAGCAATTTTAAGTAATTTGTCTATTCATTAGTCTTTATTTGTATTCTTTAAAAAAATATTTTTTTTTTTCATTTTGAGTATGAAGAATATCGAAATGTAGTCACTATATAGCTGTTTTATTATTGACAGCCAACTATATATTAATAGTTGAAGATATTGAGACACATTCAATAATAGAGCTATTTTGTTATATAACTTAAGAATTATAGTAGTTATCACTCATTATGTTTATTATGTATGTAGTATGTTTGTTAGTGTATAATTATAAATTTTGAATATCTCTCTCATATCTAATACAAAAGGATTACTCTCTACTCTCTCCGGCCTCAGCCTAGAAAATGCCGGCCATGACACGTCAGTTTCGCTACGAAAACAATAGACAGGCCTCGAATTAGAGCAGGTAGTTGAGGCTATAGAACCCTCACGGTAGTCCCATATTGTACAATAACGTGACTGATTAAGAGAAATCTGCATTCTTCTTCGAGGCAAATATCTTTAATCCCATGAGTCTACTGATAATCACTATCTTCTGGAAGACTACTCAAATCCTTTTTATCATTGGTGCACTATCTGCCTTTAGAAAAAAAAATAAATAAAATTACTGATTAGAGAAACCTTTTAGATTTATTGTATTCTCTTGCTACTACGTATTTCAATCAAATACTTAACTCCGCAATTTTATTCCATTACTGAAATTAATTTGAATCATTTATAAAAGAGAAAATTGACCAAAAACCAAAGAAAGAAAAATTTTCTCTCCTATGATTTATAGTTTGAATTACACTTGTTTTTAGAGTAGTTCACTTAAAAATACTCGATATGTATTCTTTCTCTGCCTGAATCATCAAAAATTCGATATCTAATAATTATTTATAATTATGAAGTCTTATTAACTTATAATTTATGTACATCACTGATGAGATAAATACATTTATTAAGGGATCCTATCATTATATTCACATAACATAATGAATAATTAAAAAAAGATTTGTCTTATAAAACAAAAAAGTATTCAATCATAAATTAAGTCGTATGTATTATATTTGAGAAATTTGATATTCAACTGTATTTGCGACATGTTTTAATGTTGTCATAGCCATCCATGATTTATAGTGGAATAAAATAATAAAAAAAATTGTCTTAACTAATTATACAAGTTTCAAGTTTTTATTCATTGATAAATATTACAATCTGCCACATCCTTGGGCAGTGATAAATGTGATCACACTGATTCCAAAATTTAAAAAAAAATTATATAAATAAATAAAATCTCTATATTTACATAAAGATAAAGATAAACAAAATGAACATTATAAAACTATATACACCAAGAAATAAGGATAAAATAAAATAATTTAAATTTTGAACCTATATAATAATAAAATGAAAGTACTAAGTACATTTACAGTTGACCTAAGTATCTCCCACACAAGGGGTAGGTAGAGCAGGACTTGTCGAGATCCCAGCGCATCCCTCTCACCGCGTCACTGGTAATGAGCCTGTGGAGGCTGAGTAAGTGGGCTAAAGCCACAAACACTCCATTCTTAACTAATTGGGAAAAAAACGAAAATATACAGAATATAAATTGAGATTAATTAATATTACAACTTTTGAAAAAAAAAATATCTTACTAAAATAAAATAATCTGCCTCAATCTAGGGCAATAAGTATGGTCTATACTTATTCAATCATACCATTTATATATAAGAAATATAAAAATAAGTAAATAAACACAAAGTAAAATAAATAAATGAATGCAAAACAAAATAAATAAATGAATGAAAAATAAAGCAAATAAATAATAATAAGAATAAAATGGATTATAAGTGATAATAAAGTAATACATGCACATTTCAAATACAGGTACATCTCAAATGTAGATGAATAGTAGTAAATCACTAAGATTTTAAAAAATATAATAAATTAATTTAATATTACAACTAAAATTAATTTAACAGAAACAGTATTTTTTTCGGAAACTGTTGTATTATCCTTTGAATAACTAATAACTATAGACTACAAGTCTCGCATAAGTTTTAGAATAATACTTACCTTAAGTGAAATGGAGAAAGGTTATATTTCAGTAAATACGGGGTATTTCTGCAGTAACACACAATATGTGGATGATTCAAAAACTACGATACCACTCAAGTAAAAGAAAAAACTAATGTACTTGAAAAAAAATATTTTACTTAAAAAAAATATTTTACTTGAAAAAAAAACTTGTAAAAAAATGTATAGTTCTGTAAAACATGTTAAAGGATATAAAATTAAGCCAGTTACAGTTTTAAGTCTATGTTCATAACTTGTGTTGTTACTATTCTTGAATGGCATTTCCTAACCCCTTGTTGTCACAATTTACAATTTCACATACTTTAAAAAAGCCTGAGATTTATCTAACTTTTTTTTTAAATATGATGGGTTGTAACATATCCTTCTTTATCCAAAAATGGCCCAATAACTAACATAAAAGTATCAGTTCATTAAAGAGGTATTTTAAATCATCACCTTTTTTTTGCCCACACCCTCGATTTGTTTTTGAAAATTCTTCAAAACCCGTAGGAGAGTAATTTCATCACACATAGCACCTAGTGCTGCATGCTTCAAGTCATTCAGTTAGTCACTGTTCCTGTAATAAGTGATTGACTTTGTTTTGTCGTTAGAGTATTTTTACCCTCACTCCCTAGTTAGCATCATTTCAGTAGCATATTGATAAATTTCTCTTCAACTTTGTATAATTGTGTAGCTTTTTGAATGTAACAGAAAAATTAGTTCAATATATAAGTAAAATGTACGGCTCTTCTAAAATTCAGTATAATTTCCCAAAAAGTTCATTCTTGCATTTAATTACAGATATAATAGTGGGAAAAGCAATATCAATTATAGCGAAGAACTTCAAAAGTGATTTGAAGAAGGTAACAATTAGGGATCCAGGAAAGGCCTCTGGGAATCCCTGAACCCATCCTATGATTTTTTAGGCTTCTGTTATTTTTTTTTTTAATTGTCTTACACAAGTTTCATCAATATTATATTAAAAAAAATACTGTAACTAGAAATGTTAATATTTATAAGAAAAATATAAAAATTATTTCCTGAATTAATATGGCACCAATATATTTTCCACCTGTGCTATAAAGATACTTCGAAATGATTTGAAGTTGGGACTTGAACATGCTTTTCCTACGGCTCGTTGCTACTAATGCTACACTATTATATCCCTAATTCCGTCCTTTATTTAATTTAACCTTCAAGCTGGAGACAGCCATTTTTACAAGTTGCAATCAAAAGAGGAAGAACGAAAAGATTAAGAAATTCAATCCTGGTATTATCTTGCATAATTTGAGTGGATTGAAGGTCTCCGTATAGTGCTGTCCTTGTTTGTACGAGTTGTATTATTGTTT
>NW_027104882.1:24134-39669 GCF_000696795.3 Halyomorpha halys | reverse complement strand
ACTACCTAGTCTCTGCAAGCAGTTCATATGTTAAGTATTGCAACTAAAATTATAATTTTTTTTTACAAAATGTAATCAGCTATCGAGTTTTTTTTATTATTATATGTAATTTACAACTGTAGAAAATAATAAATATGGTACAATAAGTAAATTGGAAGAATGTTTTAAACACTTGAAAATCTTGGGAAGGAACCACCCGTTAATTTAAATTAGAAGGTCCCGTGACCATCTACTTTTCAGACGCCTCGAAGGATTATTAGGGCTTGTTAAGGATGAGAGATTAAGAAATAATGGGTTAGGTTGGGTAAGGAGTTTGGAATGAAAAGACGCATATCAGGGCCAAATCTGCAACAAATGGGATGTTAAGGTCGGGATGAGTTTATTTGTAACGAATAAGGAGCATCAAGGATTTTAGGTAGGATTGTAAGGTTTGGATGCGGGAGGAATTTGATGGTTTGGTAGAGCTCCACAGCTCAATTCCATATGTCCAAATTGGTCTGATTATCATAGTTATAATTTTTTGTAGTGAATGAGAAGTTTAGTGCGTTTGTCAAGGTGTAGCAATTGAAATCTACTTAAAAAAAAAAAAGATTAAAGAAATTTAAGGGAAGGCGAAAATTATATACAAAAATGTTTGTATATGCTGCTGTTAAAATATTCTTTTAAAATCGGGTTTCTCTAGGGATAATAACGATTATAAATTTCCTTTCTGCCAGGAATACTACATTACAACAAAAGATAACAGTTGTAATGCGATCGGTAAATAATAAATAGTTTATTTTCTATTTCAGTTCTTTTGGCCACCTGTCAATCAACGATCTTCTGATTTTTTTTTTTCTTCTGCTTCTATAATTCGAACACTTTTTTAATTTCAGTTTTGACCTCCTCCATAGCTTGTACAGTAATAGAGAAATAGGTCACTTAGGTTACAGTCTACGGTACCATCTCTGGAATAAGCCCAGTTCAATATAAAAGTCGAAACTTTTTTGTCAAATTTGTCACTATGTAAGTAAACAGCGATATATCCTTAGTTGTCTTTATCTAAGATGGGATTTTTTTTTTTTTAATTATTCAATGTAATAATTTATTTCTATATTTTTCTTGTTTAATAATGAAGAATAAATATACAGTTTTCTTTATACTTTTGGTTACAATAAACATCACTACCCTTAAATTTTTCCTTTTACTGGGCAAGGTATGAACCATAAAAAAAATCAAATAGATATTTAGTCCCCGAAGATGGTAAATGGAATCTGTAACAATGAAGGTTTTATCCTTTAGTTCAGCCGGCGTTTTTCGTGTTCTGGGCCACGAAACACCTTACTCTGCATAGCAATAACAATTTGTTGTACTGGGCAACTGGAACAAGGATTAGAAATGCTTTGTCAGCGTTTTATTTGCTATTTGTCGTGTCTGGATCTCAGCCCTCAACGTCTGAGTGTCATGGAATCGTCCAATACTACACAAGTTATTTAATAGGGTCAAAGGAATATCATTTTATCTCAGCACTTCCTTGTGTTAAAAGGTTTATGGTAAGTGAATCATAAATTCTAATTTAAACAAATTAATTAAGTCAAGGATATTTGATTTATATTTTCGTTTTCTATGCTGATGTATGTTGTGAATTCTTCGAAGTCGGGCATGGAATGGTAAGCTCTGAAGATCAGTAAAGCCTTAGAAAGGATCGGTCGGGAAGACAATGGAGATCATTGTCACGTGCCCTATGACGTCATCGGCCAACATGGACGAACGTCACTTGAATTTTCAGGGCTGTCCTGTAGGGATAGGATATCGAAGATTTCATATCGATAGCAGATGGAATTTAGTTAATAATGCGATATTAATAATAAATTAATCAATAATATTTTTTTTAAAAATTGTAGATGGTTTAGGACATTGATTTAATAACTATTGACTCAGAAAAAAGGGTTGTTCTTGTCTATTTAAGTAATATCTGATACAACTGAAAATTATATCCGACATATATTGACTATTTTAACGCAGGGTTCGATTTGAGATTGAAGGAGTTTCGGAATCTCTAGGAAAATTGTACGTTATGTTATAAACTAACATGTATTTAATCACACATGTACTCTCTTACTTGTTTTTACTTCACGTAAAAGAACCATACGCAGATCATTTATAATGTCTTTTAGAGCAATAATTCGAAATTCCCCCACCCTTTCAGGCTCCTCTATATTAGGGGTGAAACACCCCCAACAGCGTCTATACCCCTCTAGGGTATTCTTGTTCAAAATAAAATTCTAAATAGATTTTATATCGATCCATTGCTTCGAAAAGGCATTCACATCCCCTGAAAAGTACACTAATGATAATAAAACTAAGGAGTGTTGTTTCAAAAATCGTATTATGTTTAAAGTACGGTCATCAAAAAGTAATCTCATTTGAGAATTCGACTTTGCCAGTAAAAAGACAATTTAGGTGTTCAAACAAAATGATCTCAGTTACTACATAACTCTGCTCATTACGTAATTTTATAGCTAATTTAATTTGCTATTGAATTGATTATGGATGTATTTTTGATATGAGGCTTTCTTTTTGAGGTGACTAAAGATTTATCTAAAAAATTTTTTTTTAGATTACCATTATTACTGATGTTTATGTAATTTAATTTTCGTTCTGATTTTTTCGCTACTTTTTTTATGTTACAAGCTTCCTTGCCCTTACATTAGTATGACAGAGAGGTGTTACACTACACTATGATATTCCCTTGAATCCAATCTGCCTGAAATGCTCTGTTCACTCAATCCTCCTTATATTGATCGCTCTGGATGATATAAGATTTATATTCACATATACCTCAATACGGACTGTTGCTAAATATTTGGTGAGGTAAAGGTTGGTCGGGGGACGTGCCCTGGTTGGAGAGGATGAGGTCGCAGAATATCGGTCAAGGGAGAGGCCAGATACGACTCCGTGAGGCAACATTGCAACTTTCTACCTCTTGCCTAATCCCAGGCAACTGATCCACGTTCACATTTGGCCCACTTAGTCAACTATGAAAGTAAAAATGAAGTATATCCGAGTAGATATCGGCTCTTGTGTTGTGGAAGCTTCTATTAAAATAATTTCTATACTATGAAAGAAAAATAAATCAATTTAATACAGATAAGCATTTGTTGATAAATTAGGTTCGATTTCAAAACCTATTAATATAATAGACACACATTTCCATTTATTCAGGAAGTTTTCAAAAACAATTAAATTTAATTTAAAAAACTTTCAGAATAGGTTTTTAGTAATAAGTTTAAATATTTTTTCATAATTCCCCCGAATTAGTGGGTTGACTCACGGCAGCAGTAACAGAATTCTGATAGATTTATTTATTGATAGATATTACAATCTGCCACACTGTTGTGGGCAATAGGTAATAGTGATGAATGATCTCATACATACTAAAATAAATTTTTAAAAAAAGAAAAAAAAAAGAAGAAAAAAATAATAATAAAAAAACTCTTAAAATATATACAAACAAAAGAATAGACAAGATGAACATAATCAAACTATCTGTATGAAAAATAAATAAATAAAATAACATAATGATAAAATAATATATACAATATATTACCCACGTGTGAGGGGTAGAGCAGAGCTCAAGAGATCCCAGCGCATCCCTCTCGCCGCATCACTGGTAGTAACAGAATAAATAATAATCTGCTATAGCCGGATTCGAACCCGGGTCCTTGGAGTTGCTAGCCATTCCGCTCCCCTGTAATAATAATTATCTTTATTTTAATAATAAAAATGAAATAAGTATGGATTTTATTACTGTTTATTTTTATTAGAGTAGTTTAGATAAAAACCTTTGTTATGGGAAAACATACTACTTCTACTTGCTAATATGTCATTTTGTAATTGAATTTTGTAGTAAAATATAAATAATAACTAAGTAATAGAAGATAATTTTCATTAGTCTCAAACATCTTTGTTAAAATAATTTTTTTTTCTTGTTGTTTTGGTAAAGGTTTTTTTAAATAATTTTTTTATGCTTTTTGTTTTTAATTATTGTATTGTAGAATGAACAGTTTTTCCTGAAAGGTTTGACCTTTGAAGTCGCCACCTATGTACCAAGAATAAGTTGTAATATTAAATTAAAATATTTCATTAATGTATTCTTTATAAATATATATGTAAAATAAACTGTATGTTTTCCTATGATAGTTGGAACTCCAGGCTCAAAATACCTGTTTTTTCACGGTTGGCCCAAATCCAAATCGTAAAACAGATTAATTATGTGTGTAGAGGCGTTATGCTAGGGCTATATTTATTATTACTTTTACCTTCTTCTTCTATAGTGGAGAATTTAAAAAAATATATATATTATTTTTCAAGAAACCCAATACAAAAGACTGATCTATATGACTATTATAAGGTCTATCTGGACATACGGAGTTGAGCTTTGGGGTTTCACTAAACCATCGAATTCCTTCCGAATCCAATCCTTACAGTCCAAAATCATTTATGAAATCCTTAATGATCCTTACTTTGTCACAAATCAAGTCACATCCATCAGGACCTCAATGTTCCATATATTGTCGATTTGGCTAGAGAGAGATACTAATCCTTCCATGATTAACTTCCCAACCACCCAATCCCACTCGTTCTCAACCACTCGTTTTGAACCTGGCTTCTCCTTCATTACCTAATAATGAAGTAAGATGAACCCATCTGAAAGTAAGATGGCCTCGAAATCTTTTCCTCTAGCACTGTTATTGTAGTTCTATCAATGGGTAGATTCTCCACATGTTTGTTTCATGTCATTTCATAACTTACAGCAAATTTACTTGTATATATTTTTATACAGTTGTAAATAACAGTAAAAAAATATTTTTAAAAGAAATAAATATTTTTCGAGAACTTTCCCCGAGAAGAGTCCATGAGGTGATGTTAAAAAGATAACTCATTTTCAGGAAATGGATTCAGTTGATTTTTCGGTGCCTCTAAAATGGGACAGAGATACAGACGGCATTGACTGTTTAGACAATGATAAAACGGCCTGTGAGAGTTTGACAGCCTCTGTATTGATAGGCAATCAACTTTTTCGATTAGCCCAGAACTAACAAAACTGGAAATAGTTCAACTTTTAATTACGTTTTGAAATTAGTTCGTAGATATTTTATTACTTGATCGTTTGACATTTACTTTGTCCGTGCATCAGCACTAAAGCTTATAAATTAACTAGATTAGTTTATAATATGATTGCTGTTTATCTCTTAATGTAACCATGAAATGAACAAATAAAATATGTGGTATAGTTTATTGTTAATTTCCAAATACCATGTCTTAATTAAAATGAAATTGAATAATAAACTTAAGATTTTCATGAGCTAGAATGGGCATTTAATGATTTGGTATAAAATGAAAGTACTTATTTTTGAGAACTTTCTTTGTTTTTGCGTGAAAAGTTTAAATTTTGATCATGCAACCTTGATATATAAAAAAATAGAAATCTCTAAGAATGGATATTGGTTACAGGATTGTAAAGACAATGATGTTTAATAAATCATTTGCAATAACTAATGATATACAATACATGCAAGATAAAGTTATATTAGCAAATTTTACTGCTTAGCTGTTTTATTGCTCATCTCAAAGTGTAATAAAATTCTTATTTAGGAATAATAACATTCTCATTCCAATGTTTTTAACCACACAATCGTTGTTGATAAAATACAGAAACATGTGCAGAATTAATACGTATTAGCTTATCTCAGCAATTCCTGTTAATTATATAATTGAATTAAATTAAATCAAATATAAATCGGGGAAAAATCAAATGTAAATAAACTAGACAAAGTTTCTAACCAGAAGTAATTTTTGAGGTTGGGACAACAACGTAATCAAAAAAACTACTTCTTTAGTTAAAATTTTTGTAAAATAATAAATGCAATTATTTTCTTAATTTCTATATCATAAAATAAAGTCTTGGAAAATTGTTTACTTATTAGAAATGTTTAACTATTGTAGGTTGATAAGCATTCTTTCTAAGCATGTTGATATTGGGGATTCTGTGTTACTCCTGCCCAAGTTACAACAATATAAAATTTTAGTAAAGATTTAATAATTTTAAAAATGGCTTAAAATATTGTATGAGCATAAATAGATAATAAATTTTAATTACTATCAGATCCGTCTGGTTGACCATATATGGTTATTATAACAATTAAATTTGTTTTTATCTATTGATAATGGGGGTTTAGTCTCCTGTAAAAAAAGACACTCGTTACGATTTACAACCTTATAATTTTTGAATAATTGTAATTTATTAAAATAATTCAGTTTAAAAAATAATGATAATCAAAATAATATATATAAGAAATAATAATATTTAATATGTGATTGAAACATGAGACAAAAGAAAAAAAAATTAATATTCATAGAATTAATAAAATAAATAACTGGAAATATAATTTGAAAAAAGTAAATAATAATAATGAATTTAGTAGTAAACAAGTATAAAGTTCATAGCAGAATGTCTTAGATTAGCCTAAGTTTCACTATTCAATTTGAAATTGGATCTCTTATGTTGTAATCCACTGCACTTTTTTTGTCTTTTTCGGCCAAGACTCCCATTGGAGTCCTATACTGCCTAACCATGGTTGGGGGTCAAAGTTCTTCATTTTGTGGGACCACCAGTCAATGAAAAAAGTCAACGCCCCAGGCCGGATTCGAACCTGTGTCTTAACCACTGAGCTATGGGCGGCCCTCACTGCACTTTAAACTACTGGTAACAACCATCGGACATTTGTTAAGTGCTTTTCGATGAATGCATTCAATTGTAATTCACGACGCAATTGGCTATTTCTTATAAACCAAGGTACAACTGCGATTCTGAGGATCTTGTTTTGAAATGACCACTTTTTTTTTTTAATGTTCACCAACGTTTTATTAGTTTTAATAGTAGTAACAAAGTCAATATTGTTTTGTTTTACCAATTTTTTTTTATGCTTCATTTTGTTTTATTGTAGGAAGCTAGTCCGGGTGGTGGTCAATAAAGGTATTAAAATTGTAAAATAAAACTATTTCTTGTTAAATAACGTTTCGCCCCACTTTGCATGTCTTCGTCAGGGCTAAATGAAAAAACAAGATACAAACAATTGTTATGCTTATAAAGTACATAAAAATATAAGGAAGTATACATGTAGGTGGACTGGAAACAAGTTACTAATAAAGATAAAGAGGTGTGATAAAAGTTCTAATACAGATCTAGATTAATAAATTGTAGGAGACAACTCATTAAAAAAATTTAAATTAGTCTAGTATTTAGAAGTTTTATCACACCTTGTTATATTTATTAGTAACTTGTTTCCAGTCCACCTACATGTATACTTCCTTATATTGTTATTATTATTTCTTTTTTATCTACTTTATAAACATCACAATTATTTTGAAATATTTTGTCAATTCTATGATGTTTGGATCTTTTTTATTTTTTCATTTAGTTCTGATGAAGCTCTACTAAGTGGGACGAAACGTTGGTTTACAATAAATAGGTTATTTTTACTATTTTAGGTTATCTATACCTTTATAGATCGCCACCCAGACTATCCTCCTACAATCTACTTCACTAGTACTATAACTATCTTCATCCTTCATTTTTTTTATAATGAAATTACTATGACATTTACGAAAAGTCTTTCTATTTCTAATATTTAAAAATTTCTACTTCTTTGTATTATTTATTGTAATAATTACTCTTTTTTTAAAATCTTTAATTGATGATTTACTAATTAATTTTAGACGAAATGTTGCATTTCAATCACATATTCCTGTTCCAAATATATCCGAAGGACCTTTTCCCCTACCGATTTTGGTACTAACCAGAAGCTTGCTGACACAAAACACGCCCACCTAGCCACATCACCTAACCTTTAACGGCTGCTCCGAATTACTAACTGGGTCACTAGATTACACACCATACTACACCGCACGCATGGATCTTTCAAGGAAATGAAACCTTTTTTAGATTATTATTATTTTTTTTTTATAAATTAACTTAATTGACAAACACCGGACTGTGTTTATTTTTCAGCAGTATATATGTATCTAGTATATTTGTTTTAACGTGACATCCAGCCATTAACTTTTACAACATTGTATGGGATTATATATAAAAAAATCATTAAAGAAAATTTACTTTTAAGGTAATGTTACTCTTACCCCTATCGAACAGATCCGCTACCTTGGACTACATTTGGACAAGCGAATAACCTGGAATCCCCACACAAGACTGAAAAGACAGGAAACTGCACGTCGATTTCGACTATTACAGCACTTACTAGACAAACGGTCTAAACTTTCAACACATTACAAAAGACTGATCTACATGACTGTAATAAGGCCAATCTGGACATATGGATTTGAGCTTTGGGGCTCCACTAAACCTTCGAATTCCTCTCGTATTCAATTCTTACAATCCAAAATCCTTCGTAAAGTCCTCAATGCTCCTTACTTTGTCACAAATAAAATCATACATAAAGACCTTAATGTTCCCTTTGTAACCGATCTAGCCCGAACCAGTTTCTCTACACACCTGTAACACTGCAATTTAACCGAGATCAGATTTACTAAATGTATTATAATGTACAATTGTAAATAGCAATAAATAAATATTTAAAAAAAACTTTTCAGGTTTATGTGTTTGATAAGTAAAAAAAAAAATGGTTTTGCCGTTGTTGCCCTCTCGGGGTCTACTTCTCTTCTAGAAGTAGATAAATCTTTTTGATAAAACTTCAGGGAAACGTTGGTTAATTCTGTGACGTGAGACATTTGAGGAAAAACAGTTTTATGCCGGATGTAAAGGCATACTATTTAATATACCCCATTGTATTGGACCTTATTTCGTATTCATGATTGCAGACACCGCATTTAGAAAAAATATTTTGATTTAGAGAGCAATTTTTACTTCTAATACTTTCTTCATTGTATTATTTCCTCCAATAGTTGACTATATGATTATATTAAGCTATTTAATTTTTTAACTAAACTTGTATTTATATTCTTGTCATTGTATAAAATATCAGAAAATAGTATCACCGAAATTAAATAGCAGGGTTGTAAATGGTAAATCTGACTAATGCAAAGATTCGCACATGCTAATTGTTGAACAACATGCATGGTCGGACGAAAAATTAGAGGGGAATCATTGATAAAAGTTAAAGGGTGCTGCATGAACCCCATTAACGAAAACTTTTTAGTAAAAATTATGGCAACAAGACTTCCTACTTTATTTTTATCAGTAAGCTAACTTTTAAGACCAAGGTTTCACTCACTAATGAACTTCCTCACGCGAGGACTTTATTCGCCATCAGTTTCGTTAGTTCTATTCTATTTTGGCTGTTAAGAATTAGGACTAAAATACTACTAACGGCCGGTTGGAGCTTTACAGTTTAATCCACGATTAATTATCCGTTGCTCCAGGAAAGTTAACCTTCAGATCTGCTGATAATCTTTACCGGCCAATGATAGTTACTTAAACTGAGATTTAGAACAAATCGACGTTTATGTAGGTAACACTTCCAGTTGGGTCTGTTATCTAGTGAAGGTGTATTGTATTATTCCGTTTAAATGGTTTTGATCAGAAGATTCGACAGACGATGAAGAACTCAAATAATTAGTTGCCCAGGCAATAGTGAAAAAAATGTATTCTGTCCTCGGCCAAATCATTTTTTACCGTGGTCGGATGAAGAATTGCTTCTGTGACTCCGACTGTTAAAAGTGGCTTTCAAATCAGTTTAAGTGTAATTGGATTCATAATTTTTAACATCACCGATAGGAATTGCGGGATTTGGCAGTTACCTCGGTTTCAGGTAACCTTGCTAACCTGGTTTACAAAGCTGTAGACCAGAAACAGGTCGCTAAGTTACCGGAGTTTTTCTAAACTCTTGGACTAATATAAGCTCCAAAATTCTGATTTTGGTGTAACGGAACCTGGAGGGCAGTCGAACACAAGAAAAGGACGTATGGTCACCGTAGTGATTGTAAAGTTTAATTCCTCTTTAAAAAATATTAATGTTGTAAATAAGTTGGATCATTTAAAAAAATTAGCTAAGAGTATTCAATGATAATGGGCAGCAGTTGTCATTTTCCTCGTTAGTTATAATCTCTTATTCAAAAAACATTTTTGGGAAGAAATAGTTTTCCGGCAGTTTTCCATGCACCATTTTCCTCACAACTCTTATACAGCTGCCATTGCGTCAGGCCATTTCTTAGCGGCTTACCGAGGTATTTCGTAATGGAAACGAATCGGGTCGCTCAAAAGAAATTTTAAGTATTTCGATAGGAAATGTCGGTACCTCGCTGGGTTGGCAAGAGCCATGACCTAGATACCCCACCGCTCATCCATTCTTCCGATCCCTCCATTGTTTCTCAGAACAATCGATGCAGGCGAGCCAAAAATTGTTCTAGTATCTTCATTAAAACTTTTTATTCACTTCTGTACAATCTCTCTTTATTTAATGAAAGTTTGCAAGGTAATTAAAAAGAAAAAAATATGAATAGTGGTTAAGAATGTTGTCATAATCTGAACAATCGTTCTATTAATCAGATATACGGTGCATATAAAACAAAACGTCTCCAAGAGTACAAATTTTTTTGATGACCGTTTTTTGTTTGTACCAGATTTGGTTGGACGAAGGTGAACATTAGGTGGTCATCGTCATTTAACAGTTTGCTTAAAGGAAGGCGAGAGAAAAGGCGAATTTTCCACATTTTGATTGATGACCTAACAATTTTTACATTCATATTAAAATTATTACTTTTGCTGGGAAAAATTGAAAATTCTGTTTAAAAACAAAATACTACTTTTTAATAAGCAAAATGACCAATGGAAAAACTTATTGTATATTTAAAGAAATATTAAATTCATTGATTTCATTATTTTTTTTTAAATATGGCAATCCACAGCAATCTGTCTTATAATGTAAAATAATATAAGCAATGTTGTTCAGTTTAACCAAGCACGCGTTAGGAATACTGCATGGTTATCATCCTTAAGAAGATTCAGAGGGTAAGAGAGTTGAAGAATAGAAAGTGTACACTATTATAGAGATGATTTACAACAGTATTGTTTGCCTAGAGACCATATCTCGTCTACTTTACTGACATACTTTCATACTTACATAATCTGATTGAGCCGTGAAATCAAAACCCAGACATTTTATATAATCAGATTTTTATGCCGCTTAAGAAAAGTGTGTTTTCTTTTAAATTGGAAAGTCATAATTTTATCGAGAAATCTCTCGTGATTTTTTTGCATATCCTTGATGGGACATGCTTCCAAAAATAATTCTCCCCTCAGACTCGAATTCGGTCAAGGCAGGCTGGGTACTTACTACAAAGTAAACTTTGTGAGGGAAAAAAATTAAATAGGTATTATTAGACCGTTATTAAACAAAAATTGATTACATACATTATATGAAGGATTTTATTTTTTCCTTTAATTATCTTTAAATAAATCTTTATTGGGCTCTAAATTTAGTCTAACTTCCTAATAATTTGCAGCTAAGACCATCAAGAATGGAATTCTACTTTTCTATATCTAATCCAAACAAAGACCAACTAGATCTATCAAGAACATTACATGGGATCAAACGGGGGATTTGAATTAGAACATTTAAGGTTATTTAAAATAGGAAATAATTTAATAAATATGATTTCATAATAAGAATTAATTTCAAAAACCTTTTTTTGTTGGGGCAGGGCAGTAAAAAAAAAAAAGAGGGAAAAAATTTGTTAGTAATTAATTTAGCACTAAATTTGTTTTTTTAATGTAATTAAAATGATAAAGTGCGATTTAATAATAACAACTTAAAAAAAAAAAAAATACACAGTATCAGAATAAAAAACAGACAAACAAGTACAATGGTAAAGGAATATCCGTTTGCTGGAGGTCGATTGAAAAAGCAAAAAAAACAAAACATAAACACATACGTACATCAAGTGACTGAAAAAAATAAATGAAATAAAATTTCAAAATTCTGAATTAGATACCAACTAAATACCAATAATTATTTAATTAAATAAACACTTAAATAACTTTATAAAATTGTATATATTATAAAAATACATAGCAAAAAAATTTTAAAATTTACCATCGAATTACTTATAAAATCTGAAAGAAATGAAATAGGATTTATGGCAAATAAATGATTTTAAATAATAAAAATATATACACAAAGTACTTTTGAAATTAAAAATATTTCAAAGAAAAGAATTTTTTTTTTTAAACTTCAAATAACAACATACGCTGATGATACATGTATACTTTCTGTAAACAACGACCCAACTAATGTATCACAAACACTACAGCCACACATAACATCTCTTGAAGAATGGTGTAAAAACTGGAGAATCAAAATAAATCCTGACAAGTCCCACCTGATCACCTTTACTCTCCGTCGTAAACCTCTGCCCTCCTGTCCTTCAGTATCCTTTCTAAATACACCTCTAATGTCTGTTGAACAGATTCGATAGTTAGGACTCCATCTTGACAAGAGACTTACTTGGAATCCACACACAAGACTGAAACGACAAGAAACTGCTCGCAGATTCCGATTGCTACAACACTTACTTGACAAACGCTCTAAACTTCCCATTCATTACAAAAAATTAGTATACACTACGATAATCAGACCAATTTGGACATATGGAATTGAGCTCTGGGGCTCCACCAAACCATCAAATTCTTCCCGCATCCAATCGTTACAATCCAAAATCCTACGTAAAATCCTTGATGCTCCTTATTACGTCACAAATAAACTCATTCATAAAGACCTTAACATCCCATTCGTTGCAGATTTGACCCAAAACAGATATGCGTCTTTTCATTCCAAACTCCTTATCCATCCTAACCCATTAATTTTTAATCTTTCATCCCTACATATTTACCTATTGTATTATTTTGTACAGTTGTAAATTACATTAAATAAATAATTAAAAAAAAAAACTTCAAATCAGTTCTTTTTTTTTTAAATTTTAGTTATAATAAAGTAAAAATGTTTCTAATTTGGGATACTAGTTTTGATGACACGTGTTCCTACAGATACAAATTACCCACATCTTTAACCCCTACTTGGCTGAACCACTTTTCAAATTGACGCTTTGAGAACAGGGCTCTATCTGCAATTCTAATCGAGCCTAATCTTTGATCTTTATCAGTTTTTGATCACAAAAACGATGAGTGGCAAAAAATCTGAAAATGGGTTTCGTAGTTGTTTTCCATTTTCTTGAATCCTGGCCTTTAAAAGCGTGTTTTCACCGTATTCTTCCTATCTTTACCCTAACTCGTTAAATATGCGTTAACCTTTCCCTTGTTATAGATGGAATAACATGATATATTCCTTAACAAATTTCCATGCTGAAAAATCAGTCAATATAACATTAATCAAATGATATTTTAAATTTAATTTTAATATTTTTTTATTTTTTAACACTTTAAAAGAAGATTAAAAGCCAAACGATTAATTATCCTTGCCATTACAATATTTAGATATGGTATTATAACACGCAACATCAGTGTGTGATAAGTTCAAGAGTTATATTTTCTAAAGTTGCTAATTAAATAAGTATTTAGATTTCTTCAGTAAAACCGGCTGTGCGCGTCAGTACGATTTTTTAATACCAATTATGAAATTTGCATAAACCAGTTTCATTTTTCATCGTTCTTGTAAAATTTAATTTTGAATTACTCCTTATATTTCTCTAATCTTCTTTTTATGCGTATTTTTTCTCATTTTAGTCAATTTAAATATCGTTTAAAATAATATAAAAGTAATTTTTTTACTTAATGTTCGGTTTATTTGATTGACTACACAGTTTGTTTTTCTACCGCAATTCGTAGGATTCGTGCATTTTTTATTTTTATTTTGGTTAAATTAAACAGTATTTGAAAAAAAAAATGTTATTTTGATTTTTATGGTATTTATAGAAAAGTGACCCAAAAAATTATTTTTTTTATTATGACTTAAAAAATAAAAATAAAATTTGGCTTCTCTTTTTCTACTAGGTCGGTATTATTGGTGTGTGTAAAAAAAAAAAGCTGTGAATTTATCTTGTTTCTCAATCTTAAAAAGTTGCTTTGGATCTTTATTAACATTAGTTTAATAACTTTTTACGTTTAAACTTGAGTTTCTTTTCGAATCAGTTTTACTGTTTGATAACTTTTCACACATATTAACTATCGATTGTTATTGTGAAAGTAATTTTGCTATTCCTGTTTACTTGTCAATAATAGATTTAATATCGATTGGTTTGTTGTTGGGTAATGTACAAAACTTAAATAGTGATAACAAAATGGGTTGTGCTTGTTTATAATTTATAAAATAATAACATATAATAAAGTAAGCTGTGTAATATGCTGATGAATAAATTTTCAAAATAAATCTTCTACATTTGTGAACGTTATAGACCGGACCAGCATCACGTAGTCGAATACCTTTTCACATTGTCACTCTAAATTGGCCTCAATAGGCCGTCTGGTATTTATTAGACGCTCCCTCCATAAAATAAATTTTATTGATCCACGTGAGAATAGAACCTAAAAGTAAGCCGAGATAACCTTGCCCCATCCCACAAAGCCGAAAAGGCCTTGTGACATAGGCTTCAGAAATACGATTATTTATTGCAGTGTCTATTGTATCCCGCCATAACATAAGTCCCTGAAATTTTAAATGGAAAAATTTAAGATATCTGTGAATATATACCAGAGAGAATCGTTCTAAGCTTGTTTTAAGTGCAAAGAGTAATGCTGCTCGATGCTTTTAAATTAACCATTCTCTCTATGACGATAGCAAAGCGGTTTAAGATAAGAATTCCCTCATAGATGCGTCAGCTCCTCTTTCATCATAATGTTTCCTGTCCACTTTCGTTTGACAGGAAAAAGTAACGTTTTAAATAACATTACTTCCGTCAGTTTTTATTTGTTAATGAACATTATAGTCTCTATATCTGGATTTAAACTACGAAATGCTTACACAATCTGATTCCTTTCAGAATATTACTGTATAAGAATACCAATACCCGTGGCAGGTCCACACATATTCATAGTTTTAAACTAATTTTATAATGTAAATTTAGATAAGTAATTTTTTCCCAAAGACTGCTCAACTAGCTGTTAGTAAATGTTTTAAATATTAGATAAATATTGCTCTAATTTAGTGGTGGGCGGGAAGAGAAGAATCACCTGTTATTTGTTGGTGTTATGATCTTGAAAGATTCAAATATCGTCCTCGTATGTCGGCCAATACTCCTTACAAATAATGTAGTAAATATATTACCAATATGCATATAGTACATGCATTATCTTATTATTATTACTACAACTTTAATGAAATAAAGTTGTAGTAATAATAATAAGATATTTTAGAAGTTTTGTCTAAAATTCTAATTTATCTATAATTAAAAATTTTCTTGTTTCTGATTATTTTAAATTGATTCAAAACTTTATAAAGTAATGAACATTTCGGAATGGTAAGTAACTATTTAATATTAGCTACTGTATCGAAGTATTTTGCTG
>NW_027104882.1:10584-24029 GCF_000696795.3 Halyomorpha halys | reverse complement strand
AAGAGCTTGTTTATTTTTCATATTAGACTAAATAAGTGTGAAAAAGAAAATTACTTATTTTATTTTTTATTTATTCATGTATGTAGGTTCAAAGTTTATAAAAAAGTTTATGTTATTTAATTTTGACTTTTGCATCACTAATCATCAAGCAGAATAGAATATCAATAAAATCGTGTTACATTTCTAAAGGATTTGATTTATAATTTTTTATATGACTCTAATTTATATATCGAAGATCGATTTCACATGATTATTAAGGAATTGAAGTTTACACTTGAGTTAAATCACGTCTCCAGTGCTGTCTTCCTAGGCCTTAATTACTAAGATCTACCTCTTCTAGACGTTTAACAGAATTTTGTTAAAGTGTTTATTGCTTCAAAAGCGTATTTAATCAAATAGAGATATATAGAATTTTGTTTATTTCTGTTGAAAGTTGTTTAGAAAATTAATTCACTCTGGTGTGGCCCTAATGATTAAAGTTTCCGAGAACCACACTCGGTTAAAGAAAAATCTGCACGCATCTTAAGATTATTTTTAATTATCAAAATAGTCTTATAAATTTAATTCCATTATATATTTTTTTTTAATTAAATTTTCTTTGTAAATATTCATGTTTTAAATTAATATTTGAGTTTCTTTTTTTTTTTTATTTTATACACTGGATGTACCTGTTCTCCCGCTTTAACGGCGACCTGATCTTACTAGAACGGAAAATCAGGATTCCTTCCTGTTAACAGCTTATGCGCTTATCCAATACCTGGACTACGATTCCTCGGCAATCAATACAAAAGCAACCCCAAACTTTGGCAGGAATGTTGCTCTTAGTACGTGATTCTGCTTTCGAAAGGGCTGGTCACTTTGGCAAAGTGACATGTAAGGGGCTTTAGAAAGTGGACAGCGGAAGCTGCAGGTGAGGGGTTATGTAAAGGGCGGGAGTTAGAAAGCGCGGGAGTAGGGGACAGCTGATCGTGACGTCAGCCCCCTTCCAATCAGCTGTTACCCAACGGCCTTATTACCGCCTGTTATGTACCTAGCGGCTTCCAGTCATGGCGGATTTGCATTGTACTTTCTTCGCACAATAGTGATTCCTTTTGCCAGCTCACTCTTCGTCATAATTGGCAAGTCCGTTCCGTGGCCCTTGTGGGATTAACAAAAAATAATTGAATCCATCTTCGAAAGTGCCGAAACTTCAATTGTGTAATCGACTTCCTTACTTATTATTCAGCGTACAGTGTGAAAAAGAAAATTACTTATTTTATTTTTTATTTCTTCATGCATGTAGGTTCAAAGTGTATAAAAAAGGTTTATGTTATTTGATTTTAACTTTTGCATTATTAATCATCAAGCAGGATAGAATATCAATAAAATCGTGTTATATTTCTAAGGGATTGGATTTATAATTTTTTATATGACTGTACTTTATATATCGATGATCGATTTCACATGATTATTAAGGAAGTGAAATTTGCCGACATACTTAAAACCTTTTTTTTTACACAAAACTATAAATTTTACACTTATAATCTGTGAGGTTATCTACCCTCCTGTCCTACAGAATCCTTTTTAAATAGTCCACTAACGCCTGCTGAACAGATTCGATACTTAGGACTCCATCTTGACAAGAGACTTACTTGGAATCCACATACAAGACTGAAACGACAAGAAACTCATAGATTTTGATTGTTACAACACCTACTAGAAAAACGTTCTAAACTTCCCATTCACTACAAAAAATATTATACATTATGATAATCAGACCAATTTGAACATATGGAATTAAGTTCTGGAACTCAACAATCCAAAACAAATAAACTCATCCACAAAGACCTAGGCATCCCATTCGTTGCAGATTTGGCCCAAAACAGATATGCGTCTTTTTATTCCAAACTCCTTACCCATCCTAACCCATTAGTTCTTAATCTCTCATCCTTAACAATTCCTGATAATCCTCCGAGGCGTCTGAAAAGAAGATGGCTAATTTAAATTAATGCTTGAAGTACTACCAAGATTTTCAAGTGTAAATAACATATTCCACATATTTACTTATTGTATTTATTATTTGTACAGTTGTAAATTACATTTAATAAAAAATAAGAATATGTGAGGTTAATCATTGATGTGTGAAAACCAGTCACAAGCGTTGCTTGTAACTTTTGATTTGTCCATAAATGACCTTCAAGTGGTTCATTTTAACTCTGATTTCATTCATCCCTCGGGGAAAACGTTTCTTTATTTTATTCAGGTTTTAATTTAGAGCTAAAAAAATAAATTTCAATTGATTTTTAATTATGTTATAACAGGCTGTACTTCATTTCAAAATATGGTCCAGAAAAAGATTATTGTCATGGAAAAATAAAATCTAAAAGTAATAATATAAAAATTAACATTTTATTGACCTTGGGGACTCTGAAAAGTGCAATAGTCCTGAAGTTCTATTTTCACTCTTATTGTATTACTTTCACGCAAGTCGACCGGAAAGTATAAAATTACTGGTTAGTGTAATTTTCTTTAAATTTTATTTGCATAATGCGATAATTAATTATCAATATTCTTATGAACTGATATCTTAAAGTTAATAATTTAAAATCTCAAACTTTATTTTATGGCTTCTTTTCATCTCAATAACCAATGCAAAAATTTTATCTGCATATTTTGCGGACAAGTTTTTTTTTCATAGTGGTTTAAACTAAGAACTAATCTAAAAAGATCCGCAGTTTTTTTTTTTTTTTAATTAGTTCCTGAAAATAGAGAAACACCCTTAATTCATTATTTTTCCGACACCCTGATTCATTGCCATTCTTATGATTTCTTATAAGTACTAAGCAGGTCTTGTTGTCATTAATATTGAAGCCATTATTATTACTTACAATATGATGATATGAATACAACCTTCATCCATCACTGCATTGAAAGTTATAACTAACACTTTTTGGACCATGGTGATTATGTTACATTCTCAAGAAACTCATTTTGGATTCACATAGCCTTTCTATGACGTGTGGGCTGTCCCCATTTTTTAGTGTATCGTCAGTGTTTCGCATCATCGCTTCTGAAATTCCTCTGTGGATGGAGAAAGTTAGTCACATACTCATGAGCTCTGACACACACAAAAAAAAAAACTTTTGCTTCTTAGTTTTTAATCGTTGGACTCCTAATTGGTCGTGTTGTAATATCTGTGAGCTAATGTCCGAAAGAAATTCCCACCATTAAATATTCCTGTTTACCCTTGGTTGGGAGTAGCTGTTAATTATTTTTCAATTAATTACTTAAGTAATTAGATGTTATTTTTTCTTAAATAAACCTCATTTGATTTTTTTTTTAAACCTCATTAAACTTGTTTTTTTTAAAAATGTTTATGCATTTCATTTTCATGTATTTTCAAATAAAACATTTTTTTTTTTAGTGCGGTTTAATTACAATCTAAATATCTATTAGTGTATATCTCGCCATAATTGAAAAAAAACTATTGATTATAAATCGCCTATGGTCTACATTCTAGTCATTATTATTGAACTATTGAGAGCTTGTTAAATTTATCTAATAGAGTATAATTTTAACATTGAATAATATCAGAAGTGTTTCATTTTAAATGTTTTATGTAAAAACCATATTTCTTTAATTTAGGTGGTGGTTGTTCTCTGAAATGGTGTTTATTAATATGAAAGGGCGACCTATATTCGGGATCGATCTAAAAAAGTTTGAGTTCGACCGAAAAAGGGGAATCATTATGGAAAAACTATAAATAATAAATGAAATAGAAACCAGTGTATACTTAATGAAATGTATTTATATATTTAAAGAGATTAATGAAACTATATTGTCTGGATGTACCGCGTAAACATTGCTGATTAATAATGAATAAGAAAGAAAAAAAATTATTCCTAAAAATACGTTTTCCAACCACTAGAAGTTTTTCTAATCCCCGACATATTGCTTATAAACAACATAAGGACGACGATTTTTTTTTAAAACCAGTGGATACATAATGAAATGTATTTATATATTTAAAGAGATTAATTAAACTATATTATTTGGACGTACCGCGTAAACGTTGCTGATTAATAATGAATAAGAAAGCAAAAAAAAAAAAAATTGCCTGAAAACATTTGTTTTGCAACCACTTAAAGTCTGAATTTTTCTAATCGCCGACTTATTGCATATAAACAACATAAGGGTATTAATAATTTCAGATTTTTTGCATTGTCGTTTTTGAGATATAGTGATTAAAAGTAAGGGATGTTCCTAATAAATAGTGTTATTTTCACTCTTCCACTTTTTTTTTATTTTTTATATGAAATGATATTATTTTTAAAATGGGGTTTGACCTATTTCAGATACTACGGTAAATAATAAAATTTATAAGAGTTGTATAGGGATGTATATGTATTGTATAGGGATTATTTCATTCGTTTTGATTTCATTTTTCCTGTTTCTTGTTCATAATGTGCTTCTTATGAATTACAAGAGCTTGTTTATTTTTCATATTAGACTAAATAATAAATAAAATGACTTAGAATACATAATTTAAAAACGTATTCTATGATTTCCTTGCTTATTTATGCTCTAATTTACATGCAGCAGACTATATAAATGTAAATTTAAACATTGGCTCTGTTGACTTTACCTCTTCCCAACTTGTTTTAGCATTAGTGTATTTTTGTGTTTGTGTCACACTATAAAATTAAGTTAGTGATCGAGCTATGTTTCCTTGTTTCTGAAACTAGAGTTTTATGGATTCGGCATTTAGATTTGACCTTAAAGGCTGGACCACTTTACAAGGTGAAGAGGAAGAATAATATCATATTAATAGTGTCACTTCTTCTTAGAGAAGTAATTTTATTTCCTTTTTTTGAAAATATGGTCTTGAAGTTGTAACTTCAAGTTACGATTGCTTCAGTCATTTTAACGATGTTTTTGTACCTGGATGTCCTTCTGAGGTTCGGAGGAATTGTCCTTTTTCGGAGAATGGATTTTAGGATTTTCCTGAAAAATCCTCTAGAACATAAGGATAGGTCCAGAAGTAAACAAAGAAGTTGGTGCGCCGTAAGGGCCCGGTCAATGAACCTCAAGCGGTTGCTAAGAGCTCTGTTGCTAGGTGACACCTCCCCACGCACCATTTACGCGTCCACTCCATGTCAGCTTCTTCTGTCCCCTTTTTGTTTTTGCTGTGTCCTTATTCCTTCCTTACCGTTGTAAACAAGGCAAGCAATAAACAGTCCAGTAGATATCTAAAGAAAAGTGTATTAGTCAATAGGCTTGCAGTTAATGGATTCCCTTCTGCAATAGAATGCCTAAGTAGGTTGTAATAACCAACGCTGAGAAGGAAGGCATAATAAAGTGAACTCTCAGTGCCTTATTATGAAATCGCGAATTGTTGGAGCTTCAACATCTTCATAATGGTGGTTTTTCCGGGATAATGACTAAAATGTTTGTTTTTTCATCATTTTATTCAATTTACTTGCTTACGACTGCAAATCTACCATCCATTAAGCTACTTCCAAGTCTTCTCTTAGTTTGGTAAGTGCCTTTGTTTAATGTCTCTCACAATCCACTATTGTGTATTTATACTAAAACTATCTGCGACCAAAGTATCCGCTAACACTGGATAATAAAAATAACAAACTTATTTTTCCACGCCAGTGGCGAAGCGTAGGTGTCAGCAACTAAAATATGATGACTAAAATATCGTAGATCAAAGAACGGCAAGAACGAAATTTATCCTGTATTGTACAGGTTACCTATAAAATTGTCATGAAATGAAATGGTTTCAATTTTTACAAGATATTATTATTTTTGGTAGAAGTGGCTCAGTAGTAAGATACTATGCTACTAAATGCAATAGCCCTGGTCCAAATACGGTAGTGGCAGAAAATGATTTTCTGTTTCAGTAGTGAGTCAGAGTTGTGGGTTCGGAAGTCCTCCGGCGTCCACTTAGCGTGTACTCTTATTGGCGTTAAATTCTGGCGAACGAATGTGACTCTGACCAAATCAGCTCTTTTCACAAACCTTGGTCTAGTAACAGTACTTCCTCCCTAAGTACTGCATACCAGACCCTGCATGGGTTGTAGTGGGACAGATTTATGTGTTTCAAAGAAACTAGAAGCACGACAGACGTCGAAGTTGTGTAGTTATGTCTTCGATATAGATTATTTTTACAATGAAAGGGAATTTAGATGTCTTAAAATTACTTTAGCACATAAGTTTCGATCAACCTGGTGATAAAATACTGTATCTTTATTAAACAATTGTATTATTCAGATTATCCTTGATCCGTTTTAATACATCGATCTCAGGAGTAAGGGGGGATTATTGACACTAAAAGCAAAACAAACTTGTAAAATGCTGTTTTATTGCTTGAAGAATGGCCTAAATTTGTCATTTCTTGGTCTACTAGCGAGTATGTATGGACCTGGGTTAAATTTAATTAATTCTCAGAATTATATACTTTGCATTACAGTGTAATAATTTTTAGTACTTCTGCGATTGCCGCCTCTATAATATAGCCGTTAATTGAATGGAGGTGACGTCAGAGATGGTAGAGAAGAACGCACTATGCCCCCATCGCGTGGGTCGAGATAAGGAAGGCTGTTGCTAAGGGTGGACCTGAGGAACAGCTGTTGGAACAGGTGACGGCTCAGCTGTCTACTGCTACCTGCTGCTCCGAGAAGCCCCAAGCACTTCTTTTTCAATGCCAGTCCCTGTACCTGACCGTAGCGTGCTTTGTGTCCTTCAGTAACCGTCATTATAATGAGGGTACTTTGGGTAAACGGAGTTGCAGTCGGTGGTTTCGTCTTTGTAGCAAAGATCTGTCCATAACATTCGTTAAGGTGAGATTATACATTTTCCAGACTATGGTATTTTCCCATATATGCAAGGCTAGGGATGAATGATTTTTAGATTAGGTGGAACATGCACGATTTAATTTTTGGCCAGCCCTCCGCTAAAGTATTGGTTTTTGGCCAAATCAAAGAGAGCTTGTGGCAAGTGCTTGCTAGTATTGCATCTATACTCTTGTGCTAAGTATTGTTTGAGTACTGCCGGAACAGAGATTTATGATCTCAGTATTTCATATAATTCAAGCATTTTTTCATCTTTCGGGAATACTTTAAAATTTATCATCTGAGAGTGAATAGATTCATTAAAATGTTTTAAAATTTATCAGATTATTTATATATGTATTTTTAATATAAAATCACAAAAGAGGAATTTTTTTTATCAAAATGTTGATATTATAGTAGCAGGGTGGCTGTTTCCGTTTCTCATAATTCAAAAAAGAAAAATTAGGTTTATGGAAAACTTTCGGGATCTATTGAAAGTAAAGATTTCTATTAAGCTCATATTTTACAACATTCATATTAGTATTATTTTTTTCTTGTATTGTAGTTTTGAGTACATGGAGCACTAAATAAAAAATTTAAAAAAATTTTAGATATTCCTTTTAAATAAAATGATTTTACGGGGGCCTGCATTTTCAATATTTCAATACCTACTTTCTATCGATGTATACTGTACCCATTGTATAAGTAAGCATTTAAGCATTTCCTGACAGAAAATATAAAACAATATTTTTTTTATACTTATAAGAACAACGAAAATGTTTAAACTACTTTAAGTATATTCAGTAATATAATAGCTTCAATTTGAATACTAATAGACATTTGTACTTCTAATAGCGTCTGGGATATAATTTTCATAAACCAACATTTTTTCCGAATTACTAAAAATGGACATTTTATTGATTATCTATTAGCATGTTCTTAAAATATCTAGCTTGGGCGCCAAAATTCAAATCATTGAATTTGCCTTTTACGCGTTTATAATTATCGCTTGTGTAGCTGCACAAGTATTATAACGGATTCATCATTACTAAATAATGATGGAAAACATTCTTGTTTCTTGTATGATCCAAATTAAATCCTGTTTCCAAAGTAACAGTTTATAGGATTTTCCATACCTTATCATTTCACCCGTTTATGCTCTCTCATCGTTTCTCGGTTCAAAACGGTCCCTTTTGTTTATGTCGTGTCGTTTATATTCTTGTTTCTGGTCTATTTTGGAAGCGAAGTTTCCAGTTGGTCGCCCGTCCCGGAACTACGACTCAGTCCCTACGGCTGAGCTTGTTCTGGAGGGCACAGTTTACATTCTTCATCAGGAACCCGTCTTTTTTTTTATAGGCAGTAAAGTGTCGACTGGTATAATGAAGCATCATAATAGAACAACTCAATAGAGTCGTTTCTATCATCCAATAGGATGAAAGAAAGTTAATCAATAAACATTAAACTGTCTGTCTTAATATATATAGCCTGGATATCTGTCTTGAGTTATGTTTTTCTTTTAAATATGATTCAAGTAGTCTTTTTACAATTTATATTTCTGTGTTTATTATACTAAACATTTTAATTTATGTATCCTGTGACTCAATCAAGGATTTCAAATGGTTTTGATTTGTTATTCAGAACGTCCGCTGTGCCAAACTTGTTTTCGCCCATGCATGTTGAATACTCACATTTTTAAAAAAATAATTATAATATTTTGGAGTTTTAAAGCGAAAAAATCCCATATTTTATTTCTTACTTTCTCAATCGTTAGTGAATATTATCCTTTTATTTGTATTAAGGGTTTTATAAAAAGTATTAAAAGTTGATTGATTAGGATTAAAGTTGATTAATAAAATTCTTTTCTTAGCCTGGGAGTCTAAAAATGTAACTTATTTTACACAAAGATTTATTTATTTCAATTAATTGTTTCGTTGATGATGGAATGAAAGTTATATGAAAAAAAAAACTTACGAGAAATAAAAAAAATAATACGAGAATCTAGATATTATAGAAAATACTAATTTCTAAGAAGATATAGATAAATTGCATCATGGTGGATTTAGCTAGCTCGAATTTGAGTGCTAATGGACATTTACATGCCTGATAGTTTCCTTGACATACGTTTACTGCGAGAATAAAAAGTTACGCCCAATAGAAAAAAAAAAAAAAACTACCTTCTAGAAGAATAATATTGTTAGTACCTCTTTTAAAGCAAACTAAATTTGGGTCCAAATAGAACTCTTTATGTCTGTTAATTGTCTAGAATAATTTTTTTTTTTTTTTCCAAAAAACGAATTATCAACGTCTTGCGATTGTATTTTAGCAAATATCATGGAAACTACTACCGCTGTAAAGAAAATCATTATGAAATAATTTATGGCGCATTTAACAGTGTTAAATTTGAGTGCAATGGACATTTTCTAGCTCCATTACACAGTTTCCATTAGCTTCCAATACCAGTAGCGCGGCTGGGAGAGATGCTCTGGGATCTCTTAGAGTCTTGTTTTCCCTTCCATGTGGGGGTGGCAAAGCTAGGTTCTGAGTTCCAAAGATTTGATGTAAATATTGTATATAGGCACGTAATTTTCTTTTTTGTTTTTATATTAATTTTTTAATCAGTTTTTATCATATCGAATTATATATCATATTTGTATTTTTTTTTTAAATTTTGTTATTATTGTATGATTTACACGTTTTTACCTTCTTCTTTTTTCTTTATATATTGTGTGACTGAAACTTATAACGCCAATACTTATTGCCTTTCATATAAATTAAAGTAAGAAATAGACATTTTTATTTATTACAGTTCCCGATTTACTTTTTAAAAAACTAAATTAATTTTTTCAAGTAAAGAATCATGATCTGTAAATTTATTTTGGTTATTTATCTGAGAAATTATTAGACTTATCGATGTATATTAGCACTCAAAATTGAGCATATATTCAGCATAAAGTAGATCCTTACTAAATTCCACATCCGTGTTTCAGTAATTGTTCTTTGTTGAATTGAAGAGATGCACCGCTACATCGAATTCTCTCAGAGGGAAGATTCAATTACTCGCTCCAGATCGATTTGTCTCGTTTAAGTGAAATAAAAAATAACCGTTGATCAGGTTGAGGACTATAGTACTCCTTGATCACCTGTTACTAGAACTACTAACTACTAGAGAAAACTTACTAGAATGATAATTACTACCGTTAGGGAAGGCGGATGGTTTTCACCCTTGGTTTGGGGAAGTGACTCTTCTGCATATAAATGAGCTTAGCATATTATTTAAATGCCAAGAAAGTCTTGTAGCTCTTCTTCGCTCGGCTGCGTTGCATAACCATTTTTCAAAAGTATTTTGAGAAATTAACGGTTACTATTTTTTTTGTTGTATTTCTGTATTTTTCTTAGATATTAAAGTAACCAACTAGAGCGAATTATAAGAAAAGAAATTCTGAATTTTAACCTACCGTTATTTCATTAATGTCTTGTTCCAAAACAAATTTCTTTTACATATTTTTCAATGGGTTATAAGGTTATATATTAATTATATTATTTCAAGGAAAAATTCATCGCTGTATCACTTTTATAGCTGTGCATGAACTTTCAGACCCACTTTTCCAATACTTTTGATATTTTTTGTATTGTAACAACTAAAACTATGCAAAGAGGTCAGTTATATAATCAGAATGTAATTCATGCGGTGTGCTTTTTAATATGTAGCGAAAGGTTGCAAGTTTCACAATCGAATGCCTTATCAATTGGGCCATCTCTAACTTGATATACGCACGAATACTTACCTTTGCGCAAACTTTGCGCCTTTGTATAGTAGAAAACTCGCACGTCGCAAGTGTTCACGACCTTTCACTGAAGGTATTACGTTTGTACTTTTGTTTTCCATCTTTGTGTGAGACTCCCCTGTCGCGCTGTCGGTATAAATAGAAACATTTTACTCTCCTTTCTTCGACAGTTATGAGCAAGTAGGTCTTGATGCCGGTTTGCTTTCAGGCGCCGTTGTTCTATATTACGAATCCTTACGGAAGAGTTTTATGGTTCTTGTTTTTATAATGGAGGGAGTGAAAATGTATCTAATTCAAAGTTTATTTATTTAAAGGAGGAATTACGTGTTTATCTTTGATTACTTTATTTCTAACTTCATTCACAAAATTACTATTTCAAATTAGGGATACCCTTCCTTGCAATAAATCAATAATAGATCACATATAATAAAACTTGTATTTGATTTAGGAATCTGTCGAAATGTTCATCGCTTACAGCACAGTAGTAAGATCCTATGCTACCAACTCCTAGGATCCCTCTTCAAATCCGGCTGTAGCAGATAATTATTTTCTGTTACACGGTAGACATGAGTCAACCTTGTGGGTTCCATAAAGGGGGGTAAAAATGGCGGTTAAACGTGATCTTGAGAAAAACCTCCTCGTATAACTGTTGTTCTAAAAGTGCTTACTTACAAAGAACTGAACCAATGACCATTTATGTGTAGTAACGGTTCACATTATTATAAACATTGTAAAAGAATTCTAAATTAAAATGCTTCTTATCGAGAAAAATTCTTGGGTAATGAACCAATTATGATAACCTTTACAATACGGAAGGACTGAGAAGACCATGAAGATGTTCAGTAAGGAAATAGAGTACAGCATGAAATATCTCTTCGGTATGAATGATCGCTTTGGAAGCATTTCATGATCATGTAGTCTTGTGGAGTGGATTTCCTCGTCGTTCCAAATGCGGAGAAAAACTGCTAAACTTTTCAAGGAAACCATTTATAATACTGGCGTACCTTTCCAATTGCTGTGTATCTTCGTGCGATAAGATTTATGTCTTAGAAATTGATTGGTTATTTTCTGTCCTTATTACTTGGGTTAATACTATGTTAATCCATTTTATTGAACAGATTAGCGGTTCAGTCTTGTCAAGAAATGATTGTTTTCCCTTAATTGCCTTAGATATCCAAGGCTTTTTACCTCATTGTGAAAGTATTTCTATGCAAAGATTCCATTTTATGCCTTCCCATCACTACTGCAGCATATTACAGAAGTTGGATGGTACAATACCGGTATAATGTCAAACCAACATTTAATTTTATCATTGTTTTATTATTGTTAGTTTTAAAATTTTCAATGTTACATTTAAAATTTGCATAGCACAGGTTTCCGCAACATAAAAATTCTAATCGTATTAGAAGGAAATCGAAGCTACTGTTGTGATCAATGTAAGCAGAACATTAAATTGGTATAGACTTACAGGAAACTAACCGGGGAATTAAAATATGAGAAAGAGAAGTTGTATAAATAATTACCTTAATGATTTTGATTTTTATTCAGATACTTTTAATTGAAGATGTGATTATATCTGATGTATGTGTTCAGATATCTTGTCTCTTGTTAGTTGTATGACTACTGATGTGAAATGTGCTTTATTTGTTATTTTGTGTTTATGTGATGAAATACTGGTTTTGAGTCAAAATAACCAAGTCAAAACGGTATGTGTGTGTTTTATCATACTATCTCAAAAACCAAGAGGTTTTTTCTTCTAAACTACCCTATGGTGGTATGTAACACTAATGATGGATAAAATCTATTTTATTACATTTCAAATGCATTTTAAGTGGGAAATAAGGAAAGGGATACGAGTGGAATTTGGAAAATTGATTGAGTCAGCCAACGACACTTTGATATACGTCCAATTCAAAAATAAATAATTTTTTTTTTTTTCAGATGTGCCACTACTAAATCAAAGCGATATGTTCATTATTAAATTTATGTCGCATACATTTCAAGCTCTGTTTTATTATCTCAGTGAAATCGATGTCTTTTATACTGCATTAATCGAAGCTTTTAGTAGTTTCAATCACAGGTCCACTTATCTATTTTACCGTAAGCTGGAGGTGTACTCTCTGGAGTCTCGGCTGTTCCAGAATTCGATGATTGAACGGTGAAAGTCTAATGGGATATTTGGAGAAATCGGTCCATGGTTAACTCAGACTCATTTTCTCTCTTTTAACATTTGTAAATATAATTTTATTACATGTAAATAATTAGAAAATGCCGTACTCTTTCGGACGACAAAAAATATTAGTTTATGAAATGAGAGGATAAGCAAACATAACACGGCATTGAGTCGTAACTTTTCTTCCATGATACTCTGATGTAATATCCACTAGCCTATTTTCTTTTCATCCCTATAGAAACGACACAGACATCCTATGAAATCGGGACAAAAGTGTTTCCGAACTTTCTAACCCATCCCCAGGGATCTCGTATGGCAGAAGGGACAGAGAAATCTCCTGGGATGAGGCCGCGGTATGTAGGTGGGGAAAGTGAACCGTTGGAGAGGAGAGGGGATGGCTGGTGCGAAAACAGGAACTGAAGAGGCCGATTAAGTAAGTGGGACATAAAATTGTTTATGCCGGCTTTTTGGTCCGCTTATGAAAACCCGCTTACAAAAAACCAGCACTGTCGGCTCGTTGCTGAGTAACTGGGAAAGGTTGTCTACTTCTTAAGTGACCTCTTTGTGGTCTCTGGTGTCTTATTATTATAAACATTTATGAAGAATGGTTTGCTACCGATTTCGGTTTGACTTCTACCAATCCATTCGACGCCCAGTTATTAATTCCTC
>NW_027104882.1:7626-10069 GCF_000696795.3 Halyomorpha halys | reverse complement strand
ACTTATGGCCGATAACACAATAAATAATTATGCGTATCTGCCACAGCTGGATTCAAACCCGGACCCGAGAGATAGTAGCACCGTGCCTTACTCCCTGAGCTACCTCGACAGGCCACCAGCAGCTTTAAAAAGTAAATATTAAATACAAGTTATAAAAAAATATATATAGAAGAAAATATGATATATGATAAAGAACATGGCTTAGTACTTATTTTTCTTGTCTCAAACTCTATGCTCGACCTAAATAACGAAACCTGTGACACTAAAATCCATGGAGGTTCTTGGGTTCAGTACTTAGTACTGTTTCTAGATAAACAATTGTGCAAGGAGATTTGATCACGCTCATCCGCCAGGGTTTTTCCCAATTAAGGTTACCCGATATTATTGAGGCTGGGTATGCCCCAAGACTTCAATGTTGGCCACAGCTAATATAAAAGAATAAATAATTTTCTGCCACAGGTTCGAACACTACTGAATTCACTGGTCTCACCCAATTCTAAAACCCTAGAACTTAATAACTTTAATAACTATTTAATGTATGTATTTGTAAATATATATATTAGCAATATATATTAAATAAACAACCGACATCACTGATTTTTTTTTCCTTTTACTCTAAATAATAATGTCATATCATATGTCATTAATTATCGCAACTTTAACAACTATTGGACACATAGTAGTATTTTCTTAAGAGTTAAACCATATTTAAAATTCCTTTAATTTTTAACTAGTTATTATTTAAAAGAATTTTTGTGTTAACTACACAACTTAACCGCTATGCTAAAAAATCATTTCGAAATTACATAATTTGGAGGGAAAAAAACCGAAATTGTATTTGGAACAATTATTAAAACTTCCTTTATCTGTATTTCTTGTTGTGAACTGTTTACACATCGATCTTGAATACAATCTGTTAATAGCTCTTTAAGACAACTATGAGCTGTCAAATGTAAAAGACATGAGTAGCGTATGGGAGTGTGATACAAGCACTTTCTACGAACCCCCCGCTGTCGCCTGTCATCCGGTTCTACGAATGCTAGAGGTCATCATGAAGATCATATTCAATACAGTGGCTCAAGGACAACTTTCCCCGTGATTCGCAACTATAACTGGAGTGATGAATAGTGGGACCCAAGCCCTTCACAAAATGGCCGTCGCGATCCTTCCTGCTGGGCAAGTCACGGCCGAAATTCCGATCAGTGCGGATACTCCCTGCCTTGGAGGACGTGCTAAAAATAATGTCAAAGTCACTAGGTGGCTTATGCGGGCGCTTTCACCTCCCTTGTTCGGCCTACCATGAGATCTCAAGGCTTTGCCCTCCAACTTGTGCAACGTTTGCATATTATGAAGTACTAGGTGATCTGCTGAATGTGTTCGTTGTTCTCCTACCTTGGGGTATCGTGCAAAGCAGGATAAAGTCCTTGATCTTCGGGAATCGTGAGGTTGATGCCAAGTATTCGAAACCATTGGTTCACCTTTATTATCTCTCGTTAATCCCTAAATATAATTGCTTATTATATTTTTCCATATACTGTTAGACTAACGTACTTTTAAACATCTTTTGACTTGTGCATAAAAACCTATATTCAATAGTTCGGCGACAAATTCAGGTCAATTTCTACGAGTCAGCCCAAATAACCTATCCATAGGTTGCACTTGCACATGCACGAATTTGCCATAGTTTGGCAAATGTGTGGATGCAGCACAAGCACATTGATTTTGCTTTAGTGACGAATATTAGTTACTTATCCTGATTCCATCCGGAAATTTATGGATTACTGCGGTATATATTCCAAGTATAGACTTCTAAGCTGCGCTTAAAAAAGCTCTCTCTTTTTTTCTTTTTAAATTAGGCTTTTTAACCGAGATTTTGTTTCATTTAATACAATTTTTTTTCCTGTCTTCCGGCAGTTTAGAGATCTTCTTGTTCCAAGTTGACTATATAGAAATAAATAAAAAGGTTTGCAGCTAATAATCACACTAATAACTAGTGAAAAATGTGGCGAAAGCCGCCTAAGTGAGGCTCTGACATTCCCATTGAGGTCTCCACGTGCTTAACATTGACACCGTTTCCAAGTCCTTGTCCTATTCAATTTGTTTCCTTGATAAGGCAATTCCTTTCAAAAATAGACTCAAGTATTATCTACAATTTTTTTTTAATTGCTAGCTATTTTCGTACATCACGAACACTGCTGGCAATTGGCAAGGACTTGGTACCACGATCATGTTTTGTAATCAAAATGCAACAACGATATGATGTATATTGTTGTCCAACAGAGCTTTTTTAATGCACTTGCAGTTTTTTTTTTATTGCAGTAAATCCTGGTAAATTTTAATTAAGACAAAACCTTAATAGCCATGAAGATTGACATAAATAGTGCAAATTAGTAAATGGAAGGCCTAGGTTGTGTTTTATACACTATTGAACCTTTTGATAAAA
>NW_027104882.1:0-6406 GCF_000696795.3 Halyomorpha halys | reverse complement strand
AAAATTAAATTTATTTGTGGTTTTATAAGTCATGATTACATTTATATGCACCTTTTTTCAATTTTATTTAATTACTCCAGTTGGCCGCCTTATAATCACTCTGTTTATAATGCAATAGGATTTTTGATGTGTATATATATGTTTATTTTTTTTTTATGTAAGTTTACTGTTAATGTTACAATAAAGTTTAAATTGGGGAAATTTTGCTTTATTGTTGAGGTAAGAATGTACGTTAAACATTTTATACAATTATTTTTGTTTTGTAAGTAGAATAGCATTTAAAATTTTGCTAAATGTTGTTATAAAAAAAAATTGTATGAGATTTTCAATTTTTGCATTTTATAATTCATAAAAATTATTTATTTGTTGTTGTAGGGTGGTGTGGTTTCGGAGTGTCCGACACAGAATAGTCAATTATCGAACCAACATTTCGTAAGTTGAATTATAATATTTAGGGAAGTTTTCGTAGCATAAAATAGTTAGTGTATTATTATTTACCACCGGCTTCTAGGAAAAGTCGAGTTTTGAAATTATCAAAATTATTTTTAAAAAATTAATTTTTTTTTCTAGTAAAATAAGATTTTTTTAGTTTTATTGATAATTTCCGACTTATAGTAATTAATTAATTTTAGTTATAAATAAATTTTATACTTTCAGAAAGACCGCCAATATCGCGATACAGATTGAAGAGCCTGTTCTTTCGTGTTTCAATTTTATTCTTCTACTATCGTGCATTATGTTCAACTTTTTTTTTTAATTAAGCCAGTAATTTGACACTTTAATGTATACAAAGTATGTACACTTGAAAAGGTATACTCAGAAATAGTTTAGAAAGTAGATCGTCAGCTTGTAAATATCTGAATGAAATACACCTTTATAATTTATGATCCTTAAAAGTAAGGTAATTAAAAATACATAAAACACTGCTGTAAAAGGTGATGTAGATATTAGGAACAATTATAAAACAATATTGGTATTATTTGCTTCTAGCTTCTAGTTAAACGGATTCAAGAAGAATTAAGTAAGTATACAATACGATTTCAAATGGTAATAAAAGATTAATATAAAATACTATTAAAAGAAAAGTTTAATCTTTTTATTTTGAATTTATATATCAATTAGTGATTTGTTAATTTTCCTAATTTTAAAAATTTTCACACAAATATCATGCTATTATTTTAATTATATTTCAATTCTTTTTTCCATCAATTCCTTTTTTTTAAATCACCAACATAAAATTAACAAAAATTTTTTATTCTTTCAAAAATGTTTACAATGAAAATACTCAGTTTCTTTTTTTATGGTCGAACAAATATTACTCATAATACTTTATCGGTTCTAAAACGATAATGATAGTAAATTAATATTTTTTTTTCTTCTCTTAAAAACGTTTCAATAGAAACAAATGTAAAATAAAAGCATAGCTATTACATTTTTTTAAACTAGTATTTCAATTGCATTGAAAAAATGAAATATTTGTATAAATAATAGTTAATTATTATAGTTATTAATTCATAAGGTTATTCTTAGTCAACAATAGCTCATATTTTATTTCAACAACTTTATTAATGTTTTAATAAAATATTTTTATACAAAAAATAATTTTTGTCTTGTTTGTGGATAACTTGATAGTGTTATTTAATAAATCGTATCTCAATTATTTTTATATAGTTATTTTTTTTTCATGATTTCAATTAATATATTTTTAATGAAAACATCAAATCTTATAATAAAGATTTTTATCTGATATAAACTACAGCAGAAACAAATTTTCATTATTAGCTCAACTATTGAATTTTTAAAATATTAATTTAATCGCATTGAAAATATAACAATTTTTAGTATGAATTGAAGTTAATTCACATAAATTGTAATTTAACAAAGCTGATTCCTTTTTTGTTGGTTTGGATGGTGAATTTATTATTAAGGAATATTTTAGTTGTTATCATTTATTGTATATCTTATTTGTATTGTATGTTAACAGTATGTCGTAACAAGAAGAGCTTATGTTATAATAGATTTACATTAACTTCTCCTATGATAATGGTTTTTATTATAATATAAAAGTTAGTATTAGTGGGTTATAAAAAATAAGTATAAGTGACTAAATCAGTTATCAAATAAATGCAGTAATTAAACTTGATAATAATCTTACTTTAAAAAAAAAAAATGTGATTGATAAATAAACGCCCCTAAATAAAAAGGAAAAACAAGCAGGTAACCATGAACTATGAGTTACGTTTTTGAACCAAGTTTTTAAAGTCTTAAACTAAGAGTATAAGTTTTACTCGTTTAAGTGTTTGGGCGGGAAAAACCAGTACTGCACATATTCCTTATAGTTCTTGACAGTCAAAAGTGGTTGCTGTAACATAATATATGTATAGTAACCTGGTTCAGACATGTGAAAAAACTTTCATTAATAACATTTCAGTATTAAAATAGGACTTCGAAACTATTTTCTTTTCAGACTTCTTGAAGAGGTAGCTTTGAGGGTTGGGAGTTAATTATGGAAGGATTGATATCTGGTTCGGACTAAATGGAATATTATAAACGTTATGGATGGTTTTATTTGTGACTAAGTATAGTACGTGGATTTTAGGAGTATAAATATTGGACATCCATGGTTTTAGTGAAGTGCCAAAGCTCAATTCCAGAAGTCCAAATATTAATGTTATGTAAATTAGTGTATTAATGTAGTATAAAATGTAGAGAGTCCACTTACTTCAGTTGTACTACTTACTTTACTAAAGACAGAGAAAGATACCGTGAATGAAATAATTTTATGAAAAGTGCTATTGAATAGAGGCAAAAATATGTGGGAAATATTAAAGCCATTGTCGACAGGTGTGTTATGCCCATTGCGTGAGATCGTTATCATCAGAATATATTTTGCTCTCACGATAAGAGAACCGGCGGCCTACCGCAAGCAATACCCCAACACTTCCTTACCGTGGTTTAGATTAATTTTCGGGAGTTACCGAAGGGGCGCTGTGCGGGAGATGGACGCACGCGGCAACTGTCCTAGATATCCGACGTAGGAGTTAACGGCCACGGGAGTACCGTTAGCCTCAGCTACCGTTCATCTTCCTCTGTCTTCCTTCTTTATACTGTCCCTCTCTGTCTTAGGGTCCAACGCACACATTAATTTTTTTTTAACCTCTTTACTTCTTTTTCATAAAAAAAAAAAAAAAATCTGTTTTTTGTTTTTTTGAGATTTTTGTTATCTCTCTCAGTGTTTAAGGGTTTAAGGGGACTCAAATTCAGAGTCGGCACGCAAGTAAAACTTTTCAGTTATTGTTAACTAGGCAATAACTTCGCAAATAAATCAATAACTTGATCCACAGTCCAGGAATCAACTCAAAACTTGGGTACGAAAGTAGGGTAATAAGTGAAAATTGTGTAATTCGCACACAGCACTAATTTTTTAGTTTTGGTTAATAGTTTATTGTTTATTTCAATTATAGGTTAAGTGTTTCTTAAACTAACAGGCTATAATATACTGTATCAAATGTCATTAAACAGCATATTAAGTGAAAACCATAACCGCGTTCTTTATTCGAGCTGGGAACAATATTACTTTCTCTTTATCTAATAAAGAAAAAATGTCGTAGTTTTCATACAGAATTTACTCATCCTATTTATTTTAATAATTATAAATTTTCTTTGTCTATTTATTTAGAAATTTTTTATATTCTAAAAAATTAAACTTCTTCATGATGAGCACCTGATGAATTATTGTTTTCATTTTATCATACCAAAAGTCACGCAGAGTAAGTTCCACGTTTATATTTCAGTGGCTCATAATTGTGAAAGTGATGATTCGATTGTAGAAAATAAAATAAATAAAATTTTAAAATATAGTACAAGATTTTAGAATTTTAAGATTTTTAGAATTTCTATGATTGAGTATAACTTAAAATAATAAAAAAAACGTATATAATAATAAATTCCAAAGCTCATAAGTACAGAAAAATATGTCTTATGACTGGAATTATAAATAATTATCCCAATTAAAAAATTAGTAGAAGAATGTACTCTAATGAAATAAGTTTAAATAGTTTAATTATAAGACAATAATTTTGTAATTCATAATTAGAAATTTAAAATTAAAACTTTAATAAAAAGTAATTGACTTATCTTTAATTTTCTAAATTTTAATATGTTTACTTTAATTTTTAACCGATAATATATAGAATATGCGTTTGTATGTAAATGCTTTTGCAGTATTTAACCTCTGGTTGACATTGAGATTTTTACAAACTCGCCAATCGTTTCCTTGAACGCACTTGCCACACGTCTATGATTCATGGTTCGCCAATCGATCTTCTAACTTAAAATGATTATAGAGTAATCACCTTACTCCATAATATTTAATAATCAAACTGTCTCCAAAGAATCAGTAAACGTAGAACCAAATGATTAATTTTTCTTAGCACCGACATAAATTCTGCTTCGATTACCTAAATTCTGTATTTCATTTGTTATCTACTGCACGCGCACCTTATTTGTCTCCCAAATAGATGTCTGGCTTTTTTAGTTATAAAACTCTATCTCCATACAGACTCAACAGTTGGTTATTTGCCATAATTGTGTGTTCCCGATGGCCCTAAACGGATTTTGCACAGATATTGGCCACTGCAACAACTAAGGTTAATGATGTGCTAGCATTGGGTTGCTTTTTTCCATAGTCGACCTTTTTTTTCTCATGGCACAAGATTAATCTGTCAATACTTATTTAAGAGGAGATGGTCAGTTTTAATATTAATAAGGTTAATAATAGACATATAATAATCTTAATAAGCTTTTAAGTTAACCTTTATAACGTTATCGGATAATAATAATAAATACAGAGTTAAAACAGGTTCTAGCATAGCTCTATTGCATCGAAGGAAAAGTGAAGCCAAAAAAGCCCACGCCTATGGAGTTTTTACAAAGGTAACAAAATCCTTACCGTAAACTTTAAGATTAATTGGACTGTCATGGTAGTGTAAACTGAAACAGAATGCAGCCAGTGATTGGCTTGGATGGAATTGGCTTGAAGTCTTCCTCATGCCCCTGGTTCATCATGAGGTCTGCCTTCTTGGCTTCACTTTTCTTACATTCTTGTCCCCTTCATTATATTCTTTTCTCCAAGAGTTAAAATAAGGTTAATAGGGTTAATAATAGGTTCAATATTTAATTTCGTAGCCTAATTTATGTTAAGTAAAATCATTAGTGAAACTGAAACAGGCTGTGTCAAGGTTATTCAATGGTAACTTGTTATGATTACTCTTTCGTTTCTTTTGTAATTTTTTTCGTAGTCTAAATTGTTTTTATTTTGTTTCTTTTTTATACACAAGGGCATGAATTTAATACACTTAAAATTAATAAATTTTATATACATTACTTGTTGCTATTTTTCTCCTTCTAAAAAAATATTTCATAATTACTTTTTCAGATTAGGCATTCAACTTCTTTGAATTAATTAATTAAAGATTAACTACTTTTTAAACGCTACGAATTTAGGGATTTTAAAATTACGTTGTGGTTAAAAAGTTGGTTGGTCCTATGCCAGTTAGGAAAATAAAAAGCTTGTCAGTAGAACTGCCAAAGAAGTGCGCCAAATTAATGGCCATGATTTTAATGGTTTCTTTTATTTAGTGAGAAAACTATTCATTTTTAAATTAAAAAAAAAACATAACACTCTACTTTTAGAGTAAGATAATTTCTGGATATTTTTTTTCTGAATTTTTTAACTAAAATTAAATAAATTTAAAATGTATATAAACAAAAAATTAATTTAAAAAATCTAGGTTTTATTTTTCTTTCGATATGCCGCATATGAGGTGACTTTGTCCAGTTGAATAATAGTACTAAGAAATATAGTTGCGCCAATCCTCATGATTGTCTTGAATAAACTTCGTAGTTAATTTAACTTACATCTTATTCAGGAAAGCTGCTAGAACCAAAATTCAACACCATTAAAATCATTAGATTGAATGTCTGATAAAGATAACAGCGGTTTTGGAATGATAAGAAATTCTCAGGGCCACAAAATTGAGTGATATCAAGGTTATAGCTGGGATATAAGCTGTTTCATTGCGCACCTAGTGATTTTATTATATTTATTTATGTTTTTAATAGGTTGTATCCTTATAAAATTCATTTTTCTCTGCTGCATATTACTTATAACTATGTATTACTTTATGTACTATGTTTTACATGTTAGTAAAAAATAAACTATAAATACATTTTACCGTAATATATAATTTTACTTTAATATAATAGTGTAATATTACCGTAATATCAAACGATAATATTTTTTCGTTGATAATATAATATTGTTTTCTTATGTTTATATCTACGAGTCGTTGGTTTTGTTTATTATATTATTTTAGTTATGGGTAGTAAGGGTTTAGACAGGCAA
>NW_027104881.1:0-1076 GCF_000696795.3 Halyomorpha halys | reverse complement strand
AGATCTTCTCCTTTAGAAATGTTTTTGGAGTTCTATCAATGGGTAGATTCTCCACATGTTTTTATCATGTCATAATATCACTTACAGCGAATTTACTTGATGTGTATATATGTATACAGTTGTAAATATCAATAAATAAATTATTAAAAAATAAAACTTTCTAGTTTAACGCATTATAAATCATAATCATAATGTTTATTATAATTACACTATTTATCATAGCACCTACAATACTAGAAAGGAATAGAAATTTTCAAACACATGCTCCCGTGGATATTGCCTAATAATGTAAAAAAAACCAACTGAAAATGGGTTCATCCAATATTGGAAGCAATGGTCTAATCCTCTCTACTAAAATTAAATAAAAAGTTTTGAATTATGAACTCAAAAAAATAAATAAGTCCCACCCTAAAAAAATAAACCTGCCCAATCCAATATTCTTTTATTACTTTGAGTGGATTTCAATAATATTAATACGTTGATATTCTCTTCTTGAAACAAAGAATACAATATAAAACTTTTTAATGGACTTTATAAAATGTTGGCTCTCATTTTCTGTCGGATCTACCAATAAAAGATTGTTCGATATTTATTAATTTAGTCAAATCCCTTTCAAAGAGTGACAAATCTGGTTTTGAAGTTTCAGGAACATTCTGTTGCCAGGTAATTTTTAGGGTATACCCTCTTCGCTCAGTATAACGATTTAAAAAATAAATACTGGAAGATCACTGAATCACGGTGTGTAATAATAAAATGAATATGGTCCGAGTGCGGTAAAATAAAAACTCAAATAGTGGTTAAACTAGTTATATTGAAACGTAAACGTTTTTTTTAGTTATTGATATTTACAACTGTTTAAAAAAATATAACAAGTAAATTTGATCATAATGACATAATGATAATGATATGATACAACATGTAGAGAAACTACCCAGTAGTAGAACTCTAAAAACATTTTACAATGTTGAGGAAGCAAGGTTAGGGAGTTTATAATGGAAGGAATAATATCGGCTTCGGGCTAGATCGGTTACGTAAGGAACATTTAGGTCTTTATGGATGGTTTTATTAGTAACAAA
>NW_027104880.1:0-1308 GCF_000696795.3 Halyomorpha halys | reverse complement strand
AATGTTGGATTTATGTTGTTGGAAAATGAATAAAATCTAATAGGAGGACGAAAAGATAAGGAGAAATTTAAATCAAGATGTATTTAGAACCAATACAAATTTGGACATTTTTTAATATCTGCATAAAAATGCAACAATTCATTGCATAATTGTTGGAAAAGATCAATATATTAAAGAATTGAATAAATAAAAAAATCAATTCGTCCTTGGATGATTACAATTGATAAAGCATTATAACCCTTTAAACAATTTATTAAATAAATCAAATAGTATCTATTCTCACCTCACATAAAAATTTTAAAAAGTTTTGCAGGATATTCTGCTCAGGTCATTGTATATAAGTCAAAATCACCCTATTATGTCAAAACTTCATTAATTTTTACAACTTTTAATTTTCGATTAATCTATACTATCACTATCATATAAACCTATCATTTATATTACTATCGTTTATATGATAGTGGTCGTGTAGATTAATTGAAAATTAAAAGTTATAAAAATTAATGAAGTTTTGACAAAATAGGGTGATTTTGACTTATAATTAATGACCTGGGTAGAATAGCCTGCAAAAACATTTTTAAATTTTAATGTGAGGTGAGAATTTATTATTGAAGATTGTCCTTGAGGATGGCCGAATTGGCCGAAACGTTGGACTATTGATATAATAAAGAGTGTTGAGACTAAACAAGGATACTATTTGAATCATTTAATATATAAATACCAGTCTCAAGAAATTGAAAAAATTACCTTTAAAAAATTTTCAATAAAAATTCATTTTTGGAGTTTAATGACTTTATTATATCTTTCTAGAATGGTAAGCTCAATTTTCAACTGCCATAATTCAAGATTTATATAAATCTGGTGAAATGTTATAAGGAGAAAGAAATTTATTCAATCATGCTGCTCAAATACATCGGGTTGCTACATTACACAGCATACTGATCAATCCGTGATCGGACATATATAAATTTATAAATTACATTTTTTTGATATGAGACAATATAATAGAAAGATAACATTTTTTTTTTTTTTTCCCACAGTATTATTTTACAATTAATATCAGTCTACAAACTAAATACAAGCTTTTCAATTTATTCATTTTTTTTTCTTTCCCCTCCATATTACAACCCTTATTTCATTTTATCAACAAATTCCCCTATATAACAAATATTAGAATATAAAAATATAAAAAATAACAAAGTAGTAAATAGATAAATAAAACAACAAATAGGATATTATAGGACATGAAATATTCTTTTAAGTAAAAATTCTCATTTTTCATAAAATGTCACAATGCACCTTCATCCT
>NW_027104879.1:3446-3711 GCF_000696795.3 Halyomorpha halys | reverse complement strand
TATGTCGAGAACGATTAGTAGTATCGAGTTTGGAGGGGTGTCACTGAATGTATGACGAGAACGATTGGTAGTACCCAGTTTGGAGGGGCGTCACAGAATGTATGTATGTCGAGAACGATTAGTAGTATCGGGTTGGAGGGGCGTCACTGAATGTATGTATTTCGAGAACAATTAGTAGTATCCAGTTTGGAGGGGCGTCACTGAATGTATGTATTTCGAGAACGATCAGTAGTATCGAGTTTGGAGGGGTGTCACTGAATGTATT
>NW_027104879.1:3053-3357 GCF_000696795.3 Halyomorpha halys | reverse complement strand
ATTAGTAGTATCGAGTTTGGAGGGGTGTCACTGAATGTATTTATGTCGAGAACGATTAGTAGTATCGAGTTTGGAGGGGTGTCACTGAATGTATTTACGTCGAGAACGATCAGTAGTATCGAGTTTGTAGGGGCGTCACAGAATGTATGTATGTCAAGAACGACTGGTAGTATCGAGTTTGGAGGGGCTTCACTACGCGGGAGCAGAAGAAGGGACTGGCCACTACGCAACGACTGGCTGTGCTAAGGGTCACGAAGGCGTACAGGACGGTGTCGCATGAGGCGGTGGAAGTGCTGGCCGGAGC
>NW_027104879.1:2670-3003 GCF_000696795.3 Halyomorpha halys | reverse complement strand
AAAGAACAGCGCCTTAAGGTTTTTGAAAATAATGTATTATGTAAAATATTGGGACTGAAAAAGGATGAATTAACAAGAGAATTTATAAGGCTACACAATGTAGAATTAAGGGAACTGAACCCGATAAATATAATTCAAGTTATAGCATTGCGGCGTATAAGATGGGTGTGTAAGGTTTTAGTGCTTAATAACGAGCGGATTCCTAAAATGTTAATAATCACTAGACTGACGAGTAAACATCCTAGGGATTGTGATTTGGTAGATCTGAGTTTAGAGGGGCGTCACTGAATGTATGTATATCGAGAATGATTAGTAGTATCCAGTTTGGAGGGG
>NW_027104879.1:1872-2262 GCF_000696795.3 Halyomorpha halys | reverse complement strand
GACCAGGAGGGCTGGACGTACCGGACGGATGCGGACCAGGCGTGCTGGACGTACCGGACGGATGCTGGTGGATAAGATGTAGCCCCATCTTAAGGCACTCAACCAAGTGGTGGACTGCACCGCGTTTTAAAAATAATTATTGTCCCCAAAAATTAGATAGTTCCACCAAATAATTTTGTTTATATTTATGAAAATAATATTTAAAAAAAAGTAGTATTGGCAGCAGTGGCATGCGCAATTCTAACGCACTACCCCAATGTTGGCGAACCCTGTATGGCAGCAATGCCAGGATGGGGGAACAAAAAAAGATTAGTAGTATCGAGTTTGGAAGGGCCTCACTGAATGTATGTATGTCGAGAACGATTAGTAGTATCGATATTATTTTATTAT
>NW_027104879.1:799-1304 GCF_000696795.3 Halyomorpha halys | reverse complement strand
AGCAGTTTCTTGTCGTTTCAGTCTTGTGTGTGGATCCCAAGTAAGTCTCTTGTCAAGATGGAGTCCTAAGTATCGAATCTGTTCAACAGGCGTTATAGACACAACAACAAGAAAATCGCGACACCCTATTAAGGTAAAAAGTAGAACTGAAGAAGTATTATGAACTGAAATGTTGGCCACACCTGTTTTATAACAATCGATTGCTCTTTCCGAAGAATAAGAAAAATATATCCCTGATTCCATTAAACGATATATGGGTTTCATGAGGTTCTATAAAAGAATATTAACTTTGTTTAACTCCTGAAAAAACTTTTATATCTTTGATAGGTTAGTTAGTCTGAATTGTTTCAATATAGTACTAATATTGAAGTAAAATATAAAATATAAAAAAAAAAATTCATATTTTAAGTACACTACAGGCACACATAACATCTATTGAAGAATGGTGTAAAAACTGGAGAATCAAAATAAATCCTGACTAATCCCACCAGATCACCTTTACTCT
>NW_027104879.1:0-491 GCF_000696795.3 Halyomorpha halys | reverse complement strand
TTTTATACAGTTGTATATATCAATAAATAAATAAAAATAAAAAAATTATTAATAATAAAATACTTTATATTTTATAATTATATGTTTAGGTACCTTTTGTGTCTACAAGTGAGAAATGATATTCTTAGTGGAAAAATAGTTGCAATTAAAATCAATTTTCAATCTTATAATTTTGAATAACTGTTTGCTTTGACATTTTAATTTCTATTTTAGATTACCTTGCAGTTTTCTCACTCATGCTCTGCTTGGATCGTATCTTGTACAGTCTGAACTTGGAGACTATTCCCAAGAAGACTGTCCAGATTCTCCATACTTATCCAAGTTCAAGTTCTGCCCAAAACCAGCTCCATGACTGGAAGAGAAAGTATAGAATTTGCAAAAAAAAGTCATAAGTGAGTATATATAAGTTATGTTTACGGGGTATGTAATAATAATCTTAATACCTAACTCCCTCTGTCAACAACTCTAGAATGTATAAATATAGGATTACT
>NW_027104878.1:0-4161 GCF_000696795.3 Halyomorpha halys | reverse complement strand
ACTAGTAATTATACATAGTTTTCATTAAAGTAATCAAAAATTGGGGTGAAATGACTGCCTTTTTTCTCCTCTTGGGGTCTTGTAGTATAATACTTATGAAGTATTTTTAGGGTATAAGACCTAATTATTTCTAAGACAATATGACATGTGTATTTAAGTTCTCAAAAGCACATATCGCTTTGCGTGTTCTGTTTCATATAATTGAACCACGTGGGTGTTCAAATTCATTACTCATAATCCCTCTAGCAACATTAGGGCTCACTTCCTCTGTTCTATTTTAACAAGGAAATACAGTCCCAAATGGGAATCAATTTGTTCAGCTCATGCTCACAATGAATTTTTTAATACATATTCAACTTTATCTTACGGATTTTATAGTTTATTTTATTTTTTATTAATTTATTATAATAGGTTACTTGTGTATGATTTATTCATAGTGATATTTATTGTTTTTAATATGTATCATAATATGTCTGTGGCTTAAGCAACAATTAAGTACAAAATCCATCTCTTAGGAAAAACTACTTTAAAAAAAAAAAATTAAAATATTTCAAAAGATATAAGCTTCTGATAACATATTTTTTTTTCATATAAAGCTTTAACCTTTAAAAGAAAACATTACTGCATAAAAACATATAAGTCTCTAAAAAATCTACAATATTTTTTGTAGTACAAGTTTCGTCGGTGTTTATTCAACAAAAAAATATATTTTCTTATTCTGTATTTTTAGAATGAATAATATTAATTATTTAAATTGCGTAAAATATAATCAGAATTTTAGTTTTTATCCAAAATAATTTTCCGAATACAGTAAATTAAAAAAAAAACATAATCTTCTAAAGCTTTTATATGTCACTATCGAGATAATAAAAAAGTGAATTAAATAATTTTTTTGTTCAATTAAACCTTAAATAATACCCAAGTTTGTTTGAATTGATTATTGATTCAAAAAAGTATTTGCCTGGGAGCAGAATAATTATAAGTTTATGAATAATGTATGTTTTTTACTTTCCTGCCGCTACAAGGAAGGAAACAATTGTAATGAGGTCAAATTTTCTATGTCCAGTTTAGAGTCTGTGAGTTTGAGAGCTCTCTGAGTAAACTAAAATAATTAATAATAATTTTCGGTCATTGATATATCTGTGCTATGATAATCTCTTAGATGATGAATCTTACGATGTTAATTTTTGTTTTGTTTCCATCTCACATATATGTGTACCAAATTTTACACCCACCTACAAAAGCGACATTTAAAAGAAAACTGTAGTCTAAAAGCGATTTTTTTATTTTATTTTATTTTTTTTATGAAACTTTCCCCAAGTCTTTTGTTAATATTTCTTTAAATTTTATTTTAAATTACACTTGGGATTATATTTTAAATTTTGGGACAAAAGCCTATTGAATCACCTGAAAAATTGTCAAATTCTTCACAAAAATGATATTTAACTTATTGTTAGTATTTTTATTATTTCTTAGATATATTTTTTTAATAGTTAAAATTATTCGATAATTACAAAATTGAAAATCGTTAGTGTTATCTTTTCAATATCAATAGGAGCAAATCAAATTATAATAATCATTAATTATTTTGGAAACTTCTATGAAGTTAATGATGAGGAATAACAGTTTCATCTTTTAAACATATATATTTATTTATTTTATATAAATCTAATTTTTTATTGATGTATCGATATACTTTCGATATATTTGATAACTTTGGAATCTCTGTTGTCTGATATATAGTGTCTTAAAATTTCGTAAGTTTACGTTCCATACCTGAGCGATATTGCTTGAAATTTCTAAAATGTTTCAAAGCCAAAATGGTATTTTAATGTTTTGAACTGTGAGTAATTAGCAAATATTACGAAATATTCCAGATGAAAAACACTTATATTAAACATAATACTGACCACACTCTAAGGTATATTATTAGTTTTTTTTTAAGATTCTTTTTTAAATTTTTATTTAACACGACTAAATTGTTTCCTAATAATTATCGTATAGGCGTGCACATTTTTTGAAATGTCTTATTTTTATAATACCAGTTTGTGTATTTACAGCGTTGTGGAGTTTAGAAAACCTGTCATTCCAGATCCCGCTGGTTCGAATACAAGGTTCTAAATTCTTGATTCTAAAATATTTAACTCCGCCATTCTCCCAAAAATTGTTTGTCTTTTTTTTTTACCTAAATCTGGAACATTCATAGCGAAAAATCTAAAATCCGTTCGGAAATAATCTGTTCATTTTAAAGTGTGGTAAAAATGAACAGGTATAAAATTTATTTATTGATACCTGAATTCATGTAACCTGGTAGTCGTGTTGGGTTTTACTGTATTTTCTATTATGTACTCTGCCAAACAGAAATTGTTCTTGAAAAATTGAACTTGAATTATAAAAATTTGACCCGTAATGTATTAGGAACCTATTTCAGTCGCCCCTTTAGCGCCAGTTAAGATTGTTAGAGCCTTTGAATGCTAAAGTTGTGTAAGTAAAAATTGAAGTTATGAGATATTTAAAGCTTCATGGAAACTTCTATGAAGTTAATGATGAGGAATAACAGTTTCATCTTTTAAACTAGCCAGTTACAGGTATATCCCCCTATTGAAAAGAGTTAAAAAAAGAAGGCCGTCCGTAGCTCAGATGGTTAGGCCTAAGTCTATCGTTTTGAGATCTGCGGGCGGTGCCGGTTCGAATCCGGCTTATGGGCGTTGACTTTTTTCATTAAGTGGCGGTCCAACAAAATGAAAAACCCCACCATGGTTAGAATAGGTTTAGAATGCTTATGCTGTGGAATGCTTTAAAAAAAAATGTGTTTGAATGTTAATGTACTTGTTATTTGATTATTTTTTTTAATGTAGTGCCCATTTCACCAGTCTGTGGTTTACCTTAAATTTGTCTAAGAGTATAGTTAAACTCCGATAACTTAGCGATCTGTTTCTGTGTTCTGTTTTGTTTACTAGGTTAGTAGTTGGTAATGCTCGAGATTATGATTAAATCGAGGATGGAATTCTTATTTTTTTCATTGCCTGAGCAACTATTCTTTGAAGTATTCGTCGTCTGTCAAATCTTTATCTCGATGAGACCCATTTTATTGAATTAAGAAAGAAACGGAATAATAATAGTATTCACCTTTGCAAGATAACAGATTCGAACTGGAACTGTGAAAGGTTCCTTGTATTGTTACCTACTTTAAGGTAGATATATTCTATAACTCAATTTAACCGGTTATCATTGCTCGGTAAAGTTTACTCTCATATTTGAAAGTTATATTTTCTAGTCCAAGGAATATTTATTTCTTTTACCTCAGATTGCAGAAATCTTAGTTCAAAATATGATGGTGTAATCACTTAAGTTCTCAACGGCTCTAGTATTATAAAACAAGTCGCTAGATTTTATTTATTATTGTTATATTTGAGATTTGATTGCTAGCAATTTTTTTTTAAAGGTTCTATAATATTATTTCAGATTAATTACCTCAAAGTCTCATTTTCATATTTATGCATATTGTGGTAATTCTGTGTGAAATTGCCATATTTATCTGTAGTTAACAAGTTACTATTACAACTACCAGTAAATTAAATTACAATATATGTATTTTATAAATAACTTATGGTATTGTCAAGAAAATTATCCTTAAAGATTATACCTTCGAATTTTGTTCTTCATATTTCAGGACTTAAATCTCCAATAGATTTATTTAAAATTAAAATTATCTTTATTTATAATCTTTACACTTCCTTGTTAGTATTGTTTAAATAAATAAATTCTAACGTATTTTAGTCTCAAATTATTTTTTATTCCTTTATAAGTCCGACTTTTCGGCCTTCCTCACGGACAATCTATCACAAACAGCCTTTATTATATATATATGATCTTAAACAATTTCATTAATAAATTATCATACTTTAATACAATTTTAGAACCACGTTATTTAAAAAAACAACGTTTTCTGGGCTATTCTGCCCAGGCCAGTCCACAAATTATCCTATGAGACATTAAAAAAATAAAAGCTTTGTCCTTGAAGATGGCCGAATTGGCCGAAACGTCGGACTTATAAAGGTATAACTTAAATAGCTCTATTAGGGTTAATATTTCAGCAAATTTACTCTTCTTAAAATAATGTTCTTTTAGATTTTCTAATGTTGTTGGTAGTTTTTAAGA
>NW_027104877.1:3978-4871 GCF_000696795.3 Halyomorpha halys | reverse complement strand
GGATATCTCCAAGGCATTTTCCTCTGGCGCAGATGTCTTGTGATGGTAAGACCTGCCGGGATGGTTTATGTTGATATATGTCATCATTAAACAAACAAGTTATAATAAACAAATTATGAATCTAATACATTTAACAGGGTATATTTCCTACTATTCCTTTTATTACGGCTTATATTTAATGTAGCGGTTTGCAATAACTAATAAAATAAAAGTTTTCTTCTTTATCAAGAATGATGCATAATGTCAACTAATTACCATTTGATATTGACCTGCTTCATTTGAGTTTTATCTTAACCAAGAAATAAACTTTATAATACAAATTAAATAAATAAAAAATTCATATAAGTTTCCTTTAACATCATTCTTTAATATTATTCTCTATATCTACAATTTTAAATATATATTTATAAGGGACTAAAACTTTTTTTTTGTAATTGATTTTATTTTTATCTAGGTATTATTATCTTTATTAAATTACCCACTGTTTTAATTATTTTTAATTATTTATTAAAATATTAAATCTGTACACTACAACCCATGAAGAGTCAGGGATACTTAATGAGGAGGTACTGTTAATAAACCAACGGTTGTGCAATCACGTTCCAAGGCCAAATTTTTACTCAATTAGGGGCACCCTATTCATGAGGCTGGGTGGACCCCAGAGGGTTCTCGAATCCACAAGGGATACTCACGCCTACAATGAAACAGAAAATAATTATCTGCCATAACCGTATTCGAACCCGGACCCTTGGATCCTTGGAGTTAATATCGCAGTGCCTTAAGACTGAGCCACCCACCCCCACATTGTTGTTGTTGATTGTTGCTTAAAGGCGTAAAACCCTCTGGTCATCAACGCCTATGGGATGATAAAAGTAAAAACAAAAATAATAAAA
>NW_027104877.1:0-578 GCF_000696795.3 Halyomorpha halys | reverse complement strand
ACAAAATTTTAACTTCAATTTTGCTATTATTTGTTAGAATATTATTGAGAGTTAATTACTCTTTATAATGTTTTTATTAAAAGAAATAAATGGTATGAATGAGAAACGGAATATATAGTGTTAATCGAACTTTATATGGTGCGATTTTGATGTTGTCAATTCTTAAGAAGACAAAAAATAGTTCTGCTTTAATCACAATTACCATTTTTATATATATATTGAATCTTTGAATTCAAAATATGTCTTAATTCATATTATATCATTGTACAGTTGAATACCATCTGCTAGGGAAATTTTCTAAGGCTTATTCCTACTCATTCCTTTCATTTAGTTGTTATAATAATAGTAAGGTATTATAATATAGTTATATTATAATAATAGTAGTTATAACTATAATTGTATAATAGTTATAACTACTATTATAATAATAGTAGTTATAACTATAATTGTATAATAGTACCAGTCCGACAAATAGGCCTCGTTGTCCTTTTTGCTAACCCCTGGCGGCTATCAAAGTTTATTTAGTTGCTATAATAATAATAAGCTATTATAATATTATCTTAGCTCATTGGTAACTC
>NW_027104876.1:0-6215 GCF_000696795.3 Halyomorpha halys | reverse complement strand
TATATATATATATGTTTAACATTATTATATACAATAGTAGCCATGTTATATATAACTATAATACTTAGCTCTGAAGGAATCTTGAATTGCGGGCCAAATCACAATAAAAGAGTTAGTGTTCACACTTGACCGCACTCCCCGACCATCTTCTCAACCCATGATGAGCAACAAACATCATTTTTATACCTAGGATTTTTTTTTTAAATTTCGCTCATGCCGTAAGTTTCAGCCGCATAATTTGTGACCCTTCATAGATAAGAAACTAATACTCACTGAGAGATTTGGACTAGAGCATCGGACAACCCCCAATACACCATTACTCCAGGGTTCCGAAGGCTCGTTAGGGATCGACGGCCAAGTTGGCAATATCACAGGACCAGAAAGTTGATGGGAGTTGGGATATGACTTGGGAGTTCGTCACGTAGTTGGGTAACATGTGGTCTCCGCGATATCGGGCGATGTACTGTCCGGGTGGGCCCCAACTAATATCTTCTGGGTCTTCCCCTGTCCTTCTTCTTCTACGGTCCCTTCGATGTTAAACAGGCATTAGCCATGTCTCCGATGATGGGGGATAAGCGGTTTGTGGTATCCTTGCGAGAAATCAATAAGTGCACGGGGAATGCCTGTAATATCGTACCGAATGTGAACAGCTTACACTTTCCATAAGTCATGAAAAATCTTACATATACATTATATATACACAAACCAATGAGACAACTATATTAAGGTGAAGCAACTTTATTGTTAGTATAGTCAAGCCCAACAATGAAAAAAAAAAAAAACAGTTTTTTAGAACAAAGAATTTCTTTAACTAAAAAACTACAATGTACAGAGTAGAATGAATATTAAAATTAAACATTACTTAGATTTGTCTATTGCAGTGTTTTCTACATTGCTGCGATATAAATAACACAAGGATTGTGCCAGAACTGAATAGGGGTAAAATCTAAGAAAGGAAATGTGGGTCTGTCCATAACGTTACAGTTCTCACTCCTCTATTTCTCTTTTTTATTTAGTCTACTTATATTTAGTTTTGTTAATTACGTCTTAAGTGTTTATGAAGTTACAGTAACATTTTTGCTTGCCGCTAATTCAATGATGTTTCCTATATAATTAATCAGATGTATTGGACCGATCTTATCCTCTAAATATTTTTTTATGATATATTTCTGAATATTTTGTCTGTATATGTAAAAAAAGTAGTGAAAATTTTAGTTTAATGTTTTCCTAAGGTCTTTTTTTTTTATTCATTGGAATTTGCAACTGTACAAAAAATAGAACAAGTAAATTTGAAGTAAAATCATAATGGTATGATACAGGAATGCAGATAAATTACTCATTGAAAGCACTCTAAAAACAGTTTTACAATTTAAGATCTCGGGGTCATCTTCTTTTCAGGCGCCTCGGAGCACTATCAGAAATAAAAGTGGAAGGTTAGAAACTAATGGGTTTGAGTGGTAAGCGAGTTTATAATAGGAGGATTGATATCTGTTCGGGATAAATCGGTTACATAAGGAACATTAAGGTCTTAATGGAACATCTTATTTGTGATATAGTAAGGGGCATTGAGAATTTTACAAAGGATTTGGATTGTAAGAATTGGATACGAGAGGAATTCGAATGTTTTGTGGATCCCCAAAGCTCAACTCCCTATGTCCAGATAGGGCTTATTATTTTCAAGTAGATCAATCTCTTGTGATGAATTGGAAGTTTAGACCGTTTGTCTAGTAAGTGCTGTAATATTCGGAATCGGGGGGCAGTTCCCTGTCTTTTCAGTCTTGTATGAGGGTTCCAAGTCGCTTGTACAGATGTAGTCAAGGTAGCGGATCTGTTCTACAGGGGGTAAGAGCAACATTATCAAAGTATACTCTAGCACTGTTGGCAGGTTTACGACGAAGAGTAAAGGTGATTTGTTGGGATTTATTTTTATTCTCTAATATCGGCACCATTTATCGAGGGTTGTGATATGGGACTGCAAAGTTTGGGATACAATCAAAGGGTTATTATTAACTGCGAGCACACATGTGTCATCGGCATACGTGGTGAGGATAGTATTAAGATAATATAAGATATCAGCTGTATAGACGGTGTAGAGGATGGGATCGAGGATACTACCTTGAGGAAAATCAGCGGACATTAAGGTCTAAGGATAAATTCAACTTCTATAAGATGGATGGCACCTTAACGTGTTAGGATTTTTAGTACGCCCTACCGAGATATTCACCAAGGAATTCGGTTTATTGTTTAATAACAGTAGAGAAAGACAAGTAGAAGTAACGAGAAACAATTCCCACTAAGACGGAATTATTTAAAAGTTAATTAAAAAATAATAATAAAAAATTACAATACTGATAACTGATAATAGCATTTTGTTGCAACACGGCGTCAAAGGCATTCCGCAAGTGCGGTACTTGACCTAAATACCAATTTTTTTTTTATAAAGCATTCAATACAGAAAAATAACAATATATGAAGAAATAATTAGTTTGAATTTATATTTCAAAGGAAAAAAAAACGGCAAAGTACGTCGTAAGTGATAGTACGTCAAATAGATCATTTCCGAGTGTACAGCTTTCTCACAATTTGTACATAATTACATATATTTCAAGGTTGTTCATGGCTAGTTGATTACATTCTAGGTAGAATGTAAATAATGTGTATAGAATATACAATATAGTGTTCAATATTTTATTTACTTTATTTAAATTGTTTACCTTAGTTGTTTTCTTATTGTCTATTATTAACCCAGTTATTCTCCTATTTTTATTTACGATGTTAATAGTTTTTTTATCATACATTTTAGTTTATATTTAATTATTTAACTGTATTTTTTATTACTATTTATTGTATTTACTTTTTATTTTTATTTAATATGTATACTGCATTAGGGATGTAAATACCCAATTATACCATATATATATATATATGGCATAATTAGGTTTTTACATCCCTAATACTCATTACCCTTGATTGCGGTAAAGTGAATAGCTTTAATGAAAGGTTAAATATATAGGGAAAAAAATTGCTCTGTTAGTATTAGATTTTTTCTAACCTCCTCAATATCTTTATTTACAAACGAATACAATATTTCCAACAATACATTCATTTCAATTAATCTTGTCATTCGAAGCAAATTTAATTTTGTTTTTAAATATTTTAAACAATAACTTTTTCCCTGAGATGATATCAATGACATAATTTGTTTCTATATTAAGTAAGTGTGTTAGAATCTAATTTTTAAAATTACTTGCAGAAGTGTATTTAACTGGATAAGGCTGGATATCGTTGGTCCTCTCCACTACCACGTCAATCATCTCAGCCCAATGTAGTGACGCAATCTTCCAAATGAACTTTTGAAATTAAATGAAAATTTCACGCAATTAACCTTTGCTGAAGGACAAATACATTCAATCTTCTGGCCATCACATTCTGATAGGTATTTAAATTATCTTCCTTAAACGCAAACCCGTCACGACGATATGCCTAGCGAATAGGCATATTAATGTCAAAGATACGTCTCGTCGGTAGGATTTAAAAAGGATATTCGATTAAGGAATAGATTTATAAACAACTGTTTTATTTAAAAAATATATATACACTAAAAAGTGCAGTGAGCCAGAATACATACATCAACCTGAAACCAGTGTGTATTTATATAATGATTTCATTATTTCTACTTTTTTTTTTTTTTTTTTTTTGTGCAAACCAATTACAAATATGTCTAAAATCTAAAGTCTCTATTAGAAGAATATGTAGAGAGGCCAGAATTTCAACTTACAAGTACAGTACTTACAAAACTACCATTATTTTATTTAGTAATCGTGTAAAATAATAATTTTGTGATTGTAAATAATGCATTTCTATATATAATCATAAAATATATTTCAAGTAATATGTATTCTCAGTAATACCTATAGAAAATGTATGATTAATTATTCCGGGAGCTGCATAGTCACTGATTAATATCCATATAAAAATTATCTTTTATTTAAAAAAAAAATCTTTTATTGGAATATCGGTTATTAATCCTATGTAATTAATAAAGGAAAATGTTCTAGGTAGGTCACAAAAAAGTGGTTTTACTGTTTGAGTTCCTTTCTTTTTTTAATCTTTAATGATTTAAATAATATCTTTTAAAATATTAGGGAGTGGGATAAAGCATGAATAAATAATAAAATTAAGGTTAAAAACATAATCTAAATGATGAATATTATTTCAGAGTGAAGGAGGAAGGGAGTGAGGGAGGAAAAGGATGAGAGACTGAGAGTGGGAGAGGGTAAAAAAACCTTTACTTCTCGTCTATAAGTATTATTATAAGTTCTAAGTCGTATAATATTATATAATTATTTTAATTAATTATTGTATAATTATATGATATAATGAGTTAGGAAGTAAATATTCGTTTTCTTTAATAATGTTCCTAACAAATATAATAAGAAACACAAGGCAATCACTAACAACTAAAATTAAAAAAAAAAAGTTTATTTAGTTTATAAAAATTTCTTGCGATTGAGGCAATGATAAAAGATTCTTTTTAATAAACATATTGCTATACTAAATTATATGGGTCTGTAATAGATTAATTCATAGTCAGTATAATAAATCAATCCTAGTATAAGAAAGTAATCGAATGAGGGAAATGACAACATCGATAGTAATAACAATCGAACAAGCTATTAGGGACTCCTTTATGGCGGACACCTATAGATCAATGTTCAGGATACACACCATTTTTCACGAGCGTATTTTCATTTCCTCAGTGTGTAAATTTATCAAGGTGCCATTGTGTCGGGGGTAGCTTCCTCCTAATACAGATAATGCGGTAATAGGATTAATCTTTCTTCGGCATTGCCTATTTACTGTCGCGTTACTTCGTTATGTATGTCATTTCTTCACCATACCATTTTCAGTCCTTTTCTTTTTTTAATAAGTCTATTATTTGTGCCAGGTTTATATAGAAATGCAGGACATTTATTTTCATCTATAAAATCCTTCTGTGGGGGTAAATATGTAAACCATTTTTTAGTATCAGTATGGAACCTTGTGTTCGCAAAATTTTTTTCATTTCTTTTTTTAAATTGAAACCTCTTTCCAACCAATTATGGTTGTTTTGTCGAAACATTAAAGTAAATGGTTCCAATTGTTCTGTAGTGGAAAATTTCTGTATAGAATTTAAGTTGACAAATTCATTTTTACTTTCACTTACCTATTTATGGTGTTTATAGTAAGGGATAGTATTACGATCGTAAAAAATTTCATATTCATTTTTCAACGGAAATAGATGTTTTGAGGTCCCCAGAGATATAAAAACTTAGTCAAGCAAAAATAGTCTTTGTATCTGTGAACAGCGCAGCTCAAAAACGAAGTCATACGAAAATTTTACATACTTTAGACTGCTAATGCTTGGAATGAGACAGCAACCTTTTTGCTAAAATCGATCACAGTAAGTGCGACTTTATAGAATCGATCTTTCACATTTTTATGATTAACTGCAAACAGCTGTAATGCTTTTGATTAAACTTGGTGAATAAATGAGAAATTAATTGGTATTTAATATCAGATAGGTTTTATTCTCATTGAAATAGAATAACTGGACTAAAATGCCAAATTTTCAAAGAATCAAAATAAATTCTCTTAAAGTATCTTTAATTTTTTTAGTTGACTAAAAACTGTTCTTATTTTCAGTAATTATATAAAACAGGGGTGGCCAACAAGTCGATCGTGAGGCCAATTTGGATTTTCTGGGGAGCAATTTTGTGTAAAATGGACTTTAAAGCGATTATAGAAGATATAACTTTCTAATAATAGTTTCAGACATATTACATATGTATCAAAAGTTATTAATTATCCATGTTCCCCTGGACGTGAGATTTTTGACCCTTAAAATAATTATTGTTGTTTTTTAGGAATGTGGATAAGTCGTATTATCTGTATTTCAGTACGATGTGTTCTCAGCGAGCTATTGGTAGATTAGCAAAAAGTCATATTATTCTTTCATAATATATTTCCCTGCCCCTACCCCCAGAACAAAACGCGATAGTGAAATCTTCAAATCAAACTATTTGCCATACTTTGCGGCTTTATAACAACTTCTTCATATTTACGAACAAATAGTAAAACAATTTATGAAAGGAATATGGTCCGGGTGCGGTCAAGAAAAACTCAAATAGTAGAAATATACTAATTTAATGAGCCAACGTTTCGCCCCACGTTGC
>NW_027104875.1:0-1349 GCF_000696795.3 Halyomorpha halys | reverse complement strand
ATAAAATAAAATAAATAATAGACTAAAAATTTGGAATGATGGTTGTTGTCTTTTTGTTTTTATAGCCCTGATGAAGACCTGAAAATCAGGTCGAAACGTTGGCATGAATAAATATTTGTTTGTTTATTTATGTTGTTTCTTTGCTGACCGCATCCCCGACCATCTTCTCCAATCAGTAATCTACGGTCAACTATATACACCTCATAGTTAATTATTGTTTGGAAAAAGAAAAAAATAGAGAAAAAATTTATCTTCGTTAAATAATATATGTTAATGTTTATATATCCAATAATGGATTGATAAATATACTGTGTGTTTTAGCAAACCAATGGTGCATGAGCCTGTACCAGTATTTTCATCCGACTTTTGATTAATTTATTGAAAACTATGTATAGTTACTCAAATTTAAATCAGTAAAAATTGATAAGTTTGCCAAGTATAGGTAGGGGGATACAAAATGGCGGCTGTTTCAAAATGAAAAAAAAAATTATTTTTCATTTGGAGCTTCATATCTTTAAAATTACCAACGATACTAGAAAATCTAATATATCATTTTAATTAGAGTAAATTTTCTAAACTATTAGCTCTAATAGAATTAGCGTTTACGTTAGAACCTTAAATAGTTCTCGAGATATAGCTTTTTAATATGCATAATTTCATACAAAAATTTACTAAAAGGTAAGTAGTAAGTGAATTAATCTAAAAAATCATATGATGTACAGAATTATATTAGTAATTAAATCAAACTTAATCAAAGTTAATTTAATATAATATAAAATAATTTATGACATTTATCTTTGTAGGAGTAGTAGTTTTTATGATATATGCTAAAATAAATTGATTTATAGTTGTTCCGACAATCTTTCATGTGCAAATTTTATACTCATATTTGAATATCATTAAAACTACAACCTCTACGAAGATACGTGTCACAGACTAATTTATAGTAAGTTGAATTGCCTTTATTGACTTCTGGCAGACATCTGTACGTCTAATCAAATGACAAATTGTTAATCTTCAAAAATGGGTAATTATTTTTCCATATAAAAAAAAATAATTCACATAAATTGCTATTTTCATAAAAGAAATTATGGCTTAATAACTTGGATATAAATATATTCATATTTTTAAAAGTATTGTTGAAGTGTTGTGAGTTTAAAAAAGTATTGACACTCTTAAATTATTTTTATATTTTATTTTGAAAACTACAAAATTTTATTTTTCAACATTTTTACTGTATGAAATATTCATAAATACAAATAGTTTTAAAAGATATATTAAAAAATAAGTATAGGAAAAATCCTTCTAGACAGTCAAAGAAGTGTTCGCACATTGTAGATAATGTGCAT
>NW_027104874.1:5164-6269 GCF_000696795.3 Halyomorpha halys | reverse complement strand
AGTTCTGGATAATATTAATGACGGTATTAGATTAATGATTTATTATAATGTTTGTTTGAGAGTGGTTTACTTCATTATTAACACATGCAATTTTGATACAAATATACTCTCAACTTTTATTTCCAGAAATTCTCCAAGGTTTCGGCCCTCAGGCCATTTTCAAGGAGACAACATTCAATATTGATGCCATGTGCTTTAAAATCTTTTCTGCAGGCTAATTGCCCATGTAATATATAACTTTTTATATTTCACATAAATAATATTCTCTTTCTCCACGTACAAACATCATTTATAACATACATTACACAATGATTGTAGTTTTACAGAAAAAACTCATGATTATATGAGAAAACATTAGACAATTTTTTAAAAATATTTATGCAAATAAATTGTTTTTCAATATTATCTTGAACGACTTGTTAAATAATTGTTTCGGCTGAGTGACCGTTGACCTCATAGTATAGAAATTGAAGAAACGAATAATTTGCTGTGACCCAAGAAAGGGAATAAAGAAAGGTCCCTGAATAGCGATAAGAGTTCATCAAACCGCTGCTGAACCCCCGTCACCTTGACTCCATTATTATTGACAAGATAGTAACTATCGTCTCGGAGAGAGTTGAAATCCAATGATAATTGCTGTTTGTAGAGCCAATGAACTATATGATTAGATTCTAAACCTCGAATTGTTGCTGTATCCAGAATTCGTAACGTTCTGGACTCTTCATAAACATTCTTGATATTTCATAAATAAATTTAAAAAATAGCTTCAGTGGCAGATCTTGATCACTGTCATTGTATTTTCTCTTCATTTTTGTTTGAGAACATGATGAAAAGAGATTTAATAGTTTCATTAATTGTTTAAAACAGCCAAAAAAAAAAAAAGAAAAAAAAAAGGGGCTTCGCTCGCAACAAATCAATTAACCTACAGTTTCAACCCTATAACTCAATTTTGAGAGTTGTAGAGATGGGGCTTGGGCTGAAAATCATCAGTTTTTAACGATTAATGAAATAATTAAATCACTTTTCATCATGTTCTAAAAACAAAAAAAAATGAAGGGAAAATACGATGTTAATGTCGAAGATCTGGTATACTGAAGCTATTTTT
>NW_027104874.1:2991-3619 GCF_000696795.3 Halyomorpha halys | reverse complement strand
TTGACAACTTTACTCGTTTATTTTACTTCCTTATTTTTGTGGTCATTTACGCCAACATCTCTTGGTTGAATGACAATTTTTTTATTATTAGCAGAAGCGGAGATTTGAGTATTTAATGCGTTTGAATTGTTCGGTCATTAAATCCCATATATAATAAAGTGATTATGTGCTAAAAAGAGATGAACTATATTAGATTTTTTCTTCTCTTCAATGTAACTAAAGAAATCTTTTTTTTTTTTAATGTTCAGTAAAAACTTATCTTTTTCTAAATTTTACAAATAAAAATTAAATTTTCACGCACTATTGTGTCAATATTGAGTATAGAATGTGATTCAGGCAATTTTATCAGTTTTCCCTTCTCCTGGTTAATAATCCATGTGTAAACGAACATAGAATCCCTGTTTTGCAGATCCTTTGAACTTCTTTTACAAATAGTGAAGTTACTTACATATTGGCAGGCTGATATGGTGCTGAGACAAGTGATGGATGCATATACTCGAAAAAAAAGACATTTCGTTGTGTTGTGGAAAACATTTTGCAAGAACTACTGTTTTTTATTCATGAACTAAGAAAGGGGTCAGTTTCGACAGAATCATACTAATCATTACGATTGTACCTTTACATTAAC
>NW_027104874.1:0-966 GCF_000696795.3 Halyomorpha halys | reverse complement strand
ATACTGCATAGTCTTTACAAAGAACGCAGGAATATTTGAATAACTCACTTTAGTAAAGATATTATTACAGTATATTATATTCGTTATTGTATTCACAAATCATGTTTTGTTTTTTTATTTTTTTTAATAAATATAATAACGAAACACCATAGAAAAATTACAATATGGATATGCATAATATCAAAGCATTTTCGATTTCGTGTTTCAGGATGGTCTAATTTGATTTCTCTATATTTTCAACATTGTCTTTCTTCAGCAACTGGTGATTGAAATCAATATACGATGGGAAGATGGTTGGGGGTGCGGTCAAAATAAAACACAAATAAATTGATGTAACTTATTTAATCGTGCCAACGTTTCGGCTTGAGTTTCTAGCCTTCATCAGGGCTAAGAACAGAACAAGATAACAACCAATGAATATAGAAAATAAAATATAAACAGAATGACATAAAGTGAATAATTTTACAGAATGGAATTAAAATAAAGTGATGGGAGAAGTGGAAAATAAAATGTATACATAGGTAATTGAATAAGTACGTAAAATGACATAATTAAGAAAATAAAATAAAATCGAAGTTATATAATGAAAAGAAATATGAATATATTAGTTATTAATAATTTAAAAATTAAAATAGAGAGAAAGAAAATATATTTAACCATAATAATTGATAAAGAGGCAAAATATAAGTAAAGTTTAACAAAAGAAATGAATAGAAATATTTTATAAACAACAATAATAATATATGGTGAACATAACTAATAATGTGGGTAAGGAAAATTGATAAAAGAAGGGGTGGTAAAATAAAGATAGGGAAAAAAGAGAATAAAACGAACCTGTTTTCTATCTCTCAATTTTCTTTTTCTTTCCATATTTTAATTTTTAAATTATTAATAACTAATATATTCATAGTTTTTTGCATTATATAACTTCATTTTTATTTTATTTCCTTAATTATGTTATTTTAC
>NW_027104873.1:1013-6905 GCF_000696795.3 Halyomorpha halys | reverse complement strand
ATTGGTCTATAGGAAGCAGGATTATTAGGAGGTTTTCTCTAGGGAATTAATATTTGAATTTAAGAAATATTAGTGTTATAAATAAAAAGTCTCAAAATTTACTTGTACAACGACTAACAACACAAGGTACCTGAAGGACGGTACGGGGAGGTACCGACGTAAACAATTGTAGTAGAATAGAACATGGATATTTTTGGTATCATAAAAGGAGGAGCGGCATCTTATCATCACGAAGACCTGCTGACATCGTTGTTATACCTGAAGGACTCTGCGTAGACTGTAAAGTTTGTTAGGAAATATCTGCTTCAGATCGATTGGAACTCGTCGAAATGATGATCTGGAAAAACAGGAGCTTTTTGCCTACAACTCACCACAAGATAAGCACTGACTTGAGTGTATGGACTCTATCTGGAATGATAAATGCCTACTAATAGGAGATACGAAGCCTCCTTCATCCCGCTGGTGATATCGAAAAATTGACGAGATTGAGCGGTTCTTGGAAGCTTTCATTGATTCAAATCCATAAATATTATTTCTGTATAAACGAGGCATCAGGACTTACTTTCCTTTGTTATAATGTAGACGGCACTTACTACCCCGACCATGATATCTATCATACCTTTCTCGCCTCGTTTGTCCAGACAGATTTGCTCACAGAACAAAGAGGTTTTGACCATCGCGTTATCCTTAGTAATATTAGCAGGAGACCGACTGAGACTTCTGTGTCGATATTTTGCTGGAGTATCGTATTATTAACCCTAGAATGACACACTTCTATAAGTCAACTTAATCTGACACTCTGGGGTGTGATACACCCCAACATATGAATTGGTATAAAATATAAGTGATATAACCTGCAATGCTTATAATGCATTTCAAAATAACTAAGTGGTCTAGGTAACAAAAGTAAATTATTTCAAAATGGATTATGTACATATGTATTTTCTCATATTGTAAAATTTTTGAGCCAACTATAAAAATTAATTGTTGTTCCTAAATAAAAAAAAAATAGTTTGTATGGCTCTTAAATACAGAAAAATACGAAGTAAATGAATCATAAAACGAGGTGGAAAAGTCAGTTTTTAAATTAAAAATTAATAAAATACATAGTGGGAACCTCGAAGAGACCTCTATCACACACTGCAATACAGACATATTGCCGCCCTGTGTTCATTGCAAGTAGCTCTTACATTGTAGATATGTCAATTTCGTTTTCCTGTCCTTTCCCCTTTCACAAAAATAACACCTTACTTGTTTCTCCAAGATCGTATGTTTATTACCTAAAATATCTTCAATAGCTAGGCGCAGTGACCGACGAAGTGCCTCTGCCTGTTGCCTCCTCTTTATACAGGGTTCCAGAAGTGAATATCCCAGGCCAAAAAGGAAGTCATTTTATTTTCCCATTTTACCAGAGTAAACAATATCATACTGTTCACCCCGACATGATCCAACATTTCAAAAAAACGGAGAGGCCACCTTGTTTTTCTGGCCGTTGAGTACCCCTTACACACTTGGTGAAAAGCATCTGTTCATCCTTTATTTAAATTATAATCATGTATGGCTTGTAGTTTACCAGATTCTTCATTGATTGCATCATCTTAACATTGATAACATCAGCACGATTTTATTGGGCTTGGGGCATTATGAAAGTAAACATTTTTCTTTGTAAAATGCAATAGTTAATGAGTCAACTTCTCTTTTTGTGACAAATTGAGGAGGCGCTTCTCTTTTATTCTTGCGTAATGTGCCAACCATTGTCAGTTTATGCTGTGATATCATTTGTCAAATATTGGCACTGAGGAGAACTAATTGTCAACTGTCACATTGCTATAAGTTCCATAAATTCTTTTGGTTAACTCCTCTATATAATATGAAGGGACGTTCCTTTTGGGCAGTCGACCTTACCAACTTATGGTATTCCCTTAACCACATAAACAGTTCGAGAATCATTCAACATGACAATTTTTATCCCGTACTTATCTGGTTTTGAAGCGAGATAAATTCTAAAAGGACATGGAAATACTCTTGCCAGGCCCCTTAGAACCAGGCAAATGTCGAACTCAATTTTTTTCTTTTTGTCTGCCGCTTCTCGAAGGTGGTTCAGTACTCCACTTATGTCCACTTTTATGTCTGATAATTGATAACCTTCCCGCTTTAGGGCCTTTTGGATCACTAACATCTTCGTCAGCCTCTTCTTCTGTGTCTGGATTCTCCTGAGATAGCACCTTCGCCATTTACACTTACGACACTCTGGGGTGTGAGATATCTCAGGACTAGTTCAAATCACAATATATAGCAAAGCAAGACTGACACATGGCAGCAGATAATCAGAATCAATTATGTTATGAATGACAGTTATTTACATGGCGGGGTTTAGCGAAAGAGCTACACATGTAGGAATTATCAATATTTAAAAAGTGCTGGGGTATGTGACACCCCAGTGTGTCGTTCTAGGGTTAAATCGAGCCTTCACAAAGGTGTTCAAGATAGCGTACCTGTTGCTTAAATGAATGACATGAGAAATACTTAAGTTAGATTATCCATTCAATGGTGAGGAACTTGATTCAGCCCTGGATACCACTCCAGGTAGCAAGCGCTCTGGTCCGGATGATATCCGGATGATATCATAATTTCTTAAGCATCTAAGGCGTTGTTGTTCTAGTCAAGGGAAACACATTATCCGTGTGAATGTCGTAAAGCACGATGTGAGAAAAAAATATGAAGGAATCCTAGGAAAACAGGGTTGAAACAAGATTTCTCTAAAAGGATGTATTAAATGTTAAAATATCAAAATACTATTATTGAATTTATTGGGCTAGGAGGTATTGGAGCTGGAATTTCCCTGAGGGGGAAACCCGGGTATATACCGGCTTAGATTTCACACTGCATGTGATGAAAACCATCTAGAAGGGTCTACTTTAAGAAAGGAAGACTAGGCTGAAACATTGATCAAAAAACAATGAGCAGAGAAAAAGAAAATCATGTATAATTTTATCATATAATTATAAAACTTTTATAATGTGACTATTTATATTAATTTAGGCTGTGCCTCTTTATATTAGTAGGTTTTAAAATAAATTAATCTTTATAAATTGTAAGTATGATGTGTATGAGGAACCCCATTGCTGTTGGGCAGCCCAATATTCCTATTAAAATATTTTTCCCTATCTTTTTTAACAGTGTTTTTCTCTCGCTAGTGAGCTCAGTATGAGGTGACAGTGTTGGCTGCGCTTTTCAGTTACAATTTTAGATCTCAATTAAATAACTCTGAAGATAACACACTGAATAATAACCTAATCGATGAAGCTTAAGTTACTAAATTTAGCAGTCAATTAAACAATTTCTAGACGATTTTCGAAATTAGAAAAATAAATAATTGAATATGTTGAAAATTCGATTACTTTCAATACAATATGAAATTGAAAATGAAAATTGTGATTTTTCCATCCGGAGCTAAAGAATGCATATTTCATGTAAGATCTTCTTACCTCGGTTCATGATTTTAAATAAGAAATGCTGGATGTATACAAGTGAGCAAAATGTTCAAATGAGAAAAGATGTCTTCTAGATGTAAATAAGAAAAAAATATGTCATGTTAGGAGTGCACTGGCGAAAGTTGGCGTTATCTTCCTTACTCTGTTAAGTAAGGAAGATTAGGCCAAAACGTTAATAGGAACCTCTCAAGGATCAAAATATCAAATATTTATGAGAAATAAATGTTTGAGTCCGGTACTTGAAAATGACAATCACCATTCGGGTCTAAGCAATACATGTCATAAAGGATCTAAGATAACGCTGTAGATGCCCAGCTGAGCAAAATGCTCAAATGAGAAAAAACAATTCACGTTAGGACTGTACTGGTGAGAGAAATTCTTTGCCATAATTTTGCGAGGAGGCAAGAGAAAAACTGAATCGAGTTTAGGAAGGGAGGTAAACGAAGAAATAACATAACAATAGGTAACAACAATATCAAAGGCTTAACAAGGTAACCCTTAACTTGAGGTAGACAAATGAAATGATCTCATTCCACCTTTATCATCTGACCTCTAAAATCGAACATTTTATTATTTTCGAATCCAAATAGGTGTTTCTTATAACAAATAATTCGAACAATTCGATGTTATAACCCAAAACCTTCTAAAACTCCTAAAAATAGCTAAAACGTTCTGTAATATTTTTCTTGTAGGCCGACATCTTGGGGAGAGCACTTAAAATACTGGCCTTTTCACTAAGAAACGCACAAAATCCAGTGTTGCTAATGATTATATATAATGCTCTAAGATGTTAAATCTAATAATGAAACAGTCAACACTGTTTGAAAAGACGCGAAAATCAACACAGTGGCCAGAATAAGGGTTAATTCTCGACAATTATATATTATGATTGATATTTATAAATAATTTGTTCCAATTCCTTTTAAAAAAATAGATTATTGAATAAGCTTTTAAAAATTTTAGAAAATACATTGTTTCTAATTTTAAATATTATTTTGAAAAAAATCATAGCATTACAGGTAGTAGTTTACCCCTCAAGAGCAACATAACAAGCTGCAACACTGAGTGCATTATTTATATTGCACCTTCTTTAGCAGGTAGTAAACTCACCTTGATTGACAATTTTCAAAGCTATTCCGTTTTTATGGAATATAAAATATTTATTGCTATAGTACCTCTTTCTGGGGGCATGCCTAGCCATAAAAGTCAATTAACAAATGATATAATATATGACATAATAAAATAGAGAAAATAAATATTCAAAAGCTGAAATATATATCTGGGATGACTGTGACTGGAAAGTCAAGAAAATGTTTATTTAAGAATATGACCGCAAACATTTGAAACTGTAAACCGAAATAATCGTATTAGTTTGCAAAACTACAAAAGATAGAATATAAAAATACAGTTATAATGGTGTATTTACCGATTAATTACAAAACAAATGTTATATAGGAAAGGGAGGTATATCAAATTCAAAAACTAGAAAGAACCGAGATTATAGCCCTAGGAAAAGCTTGCAGATTTTGTTGATAAAACGACACTAGAGCGACCTCTTGGTACGTACAAATAAGGCATTTGGATGTGACTAAAACATTGAGTACTTGTAACTAGACCCATCCAGTAATGATTCATGGGTAAGGACTTAAATCAAGTCCTTGCTCTTCATACACCCCTAACGAAATATTTTTCCTTTTTTCGATGAAATGATCTTAGCTCAATTTTTAATGTATATTTATATTAAGACATTAAATTTCGATTTCTTCATTCTATGAGCTTTTCCAATGATTTCAGCTTTAAAAAAAAAATGGATCTGATATGTTATCTTTATCTACTGATTACGATACCGTTGGAACACAATTTCGGTTGAATTGGTGGAGTATTGAATGAAATCGGTAGTAGTTGATAAATTATTAACCAATATTGGTTAATATTTTTTTTAGCCTCCACTGGTTAATTCTCAGTGACGCGGTGAGAGGGATGCGCTGGGATCTCGAAGAGCTCTGGTCTTACCCCTGACACTGTGTGCAGGGATCCTCAGGTCGATAGTGTAAATATTGTATATAAGAGTTTAAATGCAATTGCTGATTATTTTATTTGTTTATTCCTTCATGTACATGGTTTGATTTTCTTTGTTCTCCTGTTAGGAAACATTGAGAGAGAGAATTTTTTTTTTTCTTTCATATATTTTTATATCTTAATTATTTTCAATTATTTATCGTCATTTTATTTCAGTATGAATGTAATCTGTTAGCACTATTACTAATAGCATAACAACGTTGTGGAAAATGAAATATTTATCAATAAATAAAACTTAAAAAGAAAAAAAAATTGATTCATCTTTTAATGATTGTAAATATTTTCTAATTGGTTCAACAATGTGTATTTAATTAAAAAT
>NW_027104873.1:0-963 GCF_000696795.3 Halyomorpha halys | reverse complement strand
CGTTTAATAAATTTAAAACTACTATCAGCTAAAATTATTACTTAAAATATTTACGTTACAATGCGTATTTAATTAAAAATAAATATATATATTAGTTCAAACTAAAGAAAGTCAATGTTATTGATTATTATTATATAATGTAAAACATTATATTTTTCATAATTCATATAAATGACATGGATTAATAATTTTTTTTTTTTAAATAATTTCAATTCTATGATATAACTACGGATAAACCACCAAAAATGTAGAGTTCTCACCGGTTGAGGTGATAAAGGTAGGAAAATTGTCAAGCATACAATTTTTATTTTAATTAACATTTCCTTCATGAATAATGGTTGTATCCATGACAATTTAAGCTGCAATTTTATCCATTTTCGCAGTTTTTACAGTTTTCGCCCATTTCTGCCTGGTGACCTGTGTAAAAATAAGTAATCCCTCCCCCACTCCTCCCGTAGTGCTCAGAATGACCAGCGTACCTAAATATTGTCATTCCTTTTTTAGCTAGCACACGCAAAGGTTCCTCCAAAGGCTAAAGGATATTTCCAGGACAGGAATCATGGCGGCTTCAGGATTTCCCGGCCTGGAACATTTGGACTATGCAGCAATGCTCAACATATACTTATGTAAGTGATGTTTTTTATCTCTTTAAAAAAAAAAAAAACATTTTCCATAAATACAGTGTAATATTCCTACAATCCCTGTAGAATTTTTTCATTAAAGTTTATATATTTATTGAATTGCAGACTCCTTTGAAGAGGATACGACAGAATCTGCTCTGTCAGATTCCCATATTGAGATGCTGTACCAGGCAGTGTTCCCTCAATCCTACAGCAACCCAGGACGAGAGGAGAAGGGATTTGTACAGAAGGAGAAAAGTTTCGTCTGCCAGACCTGCGGGAAACTGTACGCCAACCACCGGAGCCTCATAAACCACAGCTTCGTGCACACTGGCGTATATCC
>NW_027104872.1:0-1011 GCF_000696795.3 Halyomorpha halys | reverse complement strand
CAAATGATTTCATAATATTGAAAAAAAAATCATGTTTTTTTAAATTAATATATAACTATATATTTTTTTTTCATTTTAAAATAATCACTCTGTTAATTATGTTTTATTCAACCGCTCCTTTGGAGTACTTTATAAAGCTTCTTAATTCAAAAACGGAATTGAGACAAAGGAAAAATGTAAAGAAAGAAAAAATATCTCTCTTCTTATTATAAATTCTTCTAATATTACTCCTTTTGAGTCTAAGATATGCCGTGATAAAAATCAAAGTCTTGACGTTTCTCTGATAAAATTTTTTTTTTTCCAGAAACCTCCCTTTAAATTTCCAGACCACTCCGTATACTTTTGCAATGCTATCCTCTTACCCTTTGATATCAAGATGCTTTTAAATGCTTAATATATGCGTAATACTTCATTTTAAGAAAAATAAGTTAAAATTTGTTTAACATTTATTTATATTGATGATTTTTTAAAAATATGTATTTATAATAATAAAAATAAAAACCTGATTTCGGCTCTTACTTTTATATCTCATTCTTGAGGAAACCATTGTTTAGAACGCCTTTTGGTGGTGATTTTCAATAATTGTTATACATTGATTTACCGTGTTTATTATAAAAGGAAGATGGTCCGTGTTCCTTCAAAAGAACTGAAATAGTAATATAACTGTTATATAAAGAACCAACGTTTTGTCCCATTTAGCAGGGCTTCCTCAGGGCTAAAAAGATACTAACGGCTAAAATAATGTAAGAGAATAGATAACAAACATAATAGTAAACAAAAGTATGGCTAAAAATAATTTTATAAAATATATAAAAATAAGCCTAGTAAATTCTAGATAAGAAAAAAAAACGGAAGTGAAAAATATAAATAAAGAAGAATTACAAAAAGGTATTAGACAATTAATGGAATTAGAAATAATAAACAGTACAAAATATCTATAAAAATGTAGTAAATACTAAAGGACGGAATGAATCTTTTAATTTTTTATTTGTTATTATTCCCTTTTTCTAT
>NW_027104871.1:6017-6868 GCF_000696795.3 Halyomorpha halys | reverse complement strand
CAATATATGCCAAAAATGAAAATAATATCATTTTTAGTATCGCGTATCGATTTATTTTACTAAGATAAGAAAAATCTATCAGAAAAAGTTAAAATCAATCGATACGCTATCTCAAAATCGATAGCATTTTCATATTCTGCATATCTCAAAACATATAAAGGGACCCTATACGTGTTAGAAAACAACAAAGGTAAAATTAATCGATACGCAGTCTTAAAATAGACAGCATTTTCATATTCTGCATATCTCATAAGATATAAAGGGACCCTAAGAAGCTAGAAATAAAGAAAGTTAAAATAAATCGATACGCGATAATTAAATAAATAGCATTTTCATATTCTTCATATCCTGAAACATATAATGGGACCTTAACATGTTAGAAATCAGAAAATTTAAAATAAATCGATAGTATTTTCATATTTTACACATCCGAAAACATAAAAATGGACCCTTATATGTTAGAAATCAAGAAAGTTAAAATAAATCGATACGCGATAATTAAATCGATAGTATTTTCATATTCTACATATCCCAAAACATAAAAATGGACCCTCATATGTTAGAAATCAAAAAAGTTAAAATTAATCTATACGTGATCCTAAAATATATCTATGTATAGCTGTAAGACAAAAAATGTCTTTATACGAATACAAACGTATTCGGATGATTAATCATTTAATTTTTTTTTAATAGGAGATTATTTTTGTATAAAATGGACGAATACAAATGTGTTCAAATGGTTATTCGATTTGTTTTGCCCGAATAATTGATTATTCGTATAAAATAATGACGAATAAAAAAGTATTCGGATGGTTAATCATATGTTTTTGTACGAATAATTGATTATTCGT
>NW_027104871.1:0-827 GCF_000696795.3 Halyomorpha halys | reverse complement strand
AAAATTGCTTAGTTACCGTCTTTTAACCACAAATTTAAAAGTTTTTAAAAAACTATTATCCTTCCTACTATTCTATACGGATGTAACACGTAGACTTTTGCAGTATGGGAGGGACAGCGACTTAACGCTTTTGAAAAAGTATTGCATAAATTATTAAGGATGAATTAATTGGAAAATTTAGAAGGATATGCTACGTCGAATCGAGGAAACTCAAGGAATATGATCCATCAAATAAAAGAGAATCGATGGCTGCACCCAGCGGACCGGAAGATATAACTTCCATCCAAAAAAAAAATTTTTTATTTCATTTTTTCGTTCAAGTTATTAACTTTCTGAACCACAATTTTTTTTTGTAGGACATAGTTTAAACTGTGTAGTATTATGAAATCTCAACAACGGTTAAAAAACTAACAATAATTGTAATTCTGAATGATTACTCACATGCCTTCCTCAATTTCGTTAATATTAGATCCCTACTTTAACACACTCAAATCGAAGGTTTTTAAACTTATTAAAAATACATAAGAAAGAATAACGCCTAAGAAAACCTATCCGTGCAAAATGTGTTTTTTTACTGCCAATTTTTTTTTCATAAAAAAATCTTCAAAATTTCAAATTTTTCAATCATCAAAAATTTCTTCTGAAAATCATTATGATGTAGATTTTAAAAGTAAGAATAACAAAATGGTGGCTGAAAAACCTAAAATCTTGGCTCATTTTCCACTCAATGCTCAATTAAAAAAAAAAAAAAAAAACCCTTCGAATTCCTCTCGTATTCAATCCTTACAAGCCAAAATCCTACGTAAAATCCTTGATGCTCCTTATTA
>NW_027104870.1:0-1530 GCF_000696795.3 Halyomorpha halys | reverse complement strand
GATTTTGGATGTAAGGATTGAATACGAGAGGAATTCGAAGGTTTAGTGGAGCCCCAAAGCTCAACTCCATATGTCCAGATTGGCCTTATTACAGTCATGTAAATCAGTCTTTTGTAATGTGTTGTAATTTTAGACCGTTTGTCTAGTAAGTGCTGTAATAGTCGAAAAACTTAGAGTTATGGTCAAATAAGGAAAATATTAGTAACAACAACATAGAATCTTTTCAACAAATATTGTTGGATAATAGAAGATACACGATTTTTCCGACGGGTCATGATTATGATTAGGTTTATGAAGAAAAAGTTTAAGGCATACGAAAACTAGAAAAAAACGAAATTGATGAGAAAATATAAGCGGAAAATGCTTGTATTTTTTCAATTTTGAAATCGCTTAACTCGATTCTTCTGTCCAGGAACTTTTAAATTATATAATGAGTTGTCCTCAAAAACTCTTTCTTATTACATTTCTTGAGTTTAATCTATCTTAAACCACGTTTCAGGGTCATCGCCCCATAATCAGGTACTTTTAATATAATTATATCCTCACATTTTATAATTAAATTGGTCTCCTTATTTAAACATTGGTATAATAGTCACAATGATCATGTTGCCTTCAGTTTATTTCTTTTTTTTTTTAATAAAATTTCATATAAAAATTAAGGAAGAAATCTAAAACATTATAGTAATATTTAGTTTTCACTACAGCTCGTTAAATAGATGCAAACTCATCTAATAACGAACCTTTAATATTAAGAATTAAAACTCATAATTTCCATGAGTATAACACGTGCTACTGTTGTTTACGAAGCCGGAACGTATCTCTAAAAAGTTAACACTGATCCGTCGCGCAAACGTTGGCGTATTGCGTCAAGAATGATCTTATGAATATTAGTACTAGAGCCCAAGGGGAGAAAAGTCAGGTTAACTAGCTGACTTAATACTTACTACTTAATACTTAATACTAAAAACAAAACAAAAAGCTAGTTATATCTGTATTATTATAATCCCGGATTATAAAAGGTAATCTTATATAAGAGTTTTAAACCAGGGAGGAGTTGGCACATGACGTATATTAGAGGAATAGAGTTCCAGTGATTTTAGGTTGCGTAAAATTGATTTATCAAACGCAGCAGTTCGGTGAGGTGGAGAGTAGATGTCAGATAAACGAGACCTGGTAGTAAAGTAGTGTATTGAGAATTTAAATTCCAGATTTTCTAGGATATAGGAGGAACGTTGAGTACTAATTACTTGGAATAGAAAGGAAGCTAGGAAATACTGGTATCGGAAGAATGGATTGAGCCATTTCAGCTCAGATGATAAATCGTACTGCGCAATTCATACGACGTTTAAGTTTATATTCGATATTACACGAGAGTCCACTGTGCACCAGTCAGCCATAGTCAAAGTGGGGGAAGCCAAGAGAGGAAACTAAGCCAAGTTTATTACCAAAACCTATTGTAAATAACATAAAACTATCATTTAGGGAGGAGGTTGCTCTGGCCCGCTTGAGAATAGGTCATACTCTCCTCAC
>NW_027104869.1:3621-4084 GCF_000696795.3 Halyomorpha halys | reverse complement strand
TCCGAACAACTATAAATCAATTAATATTACCAAATGTCATGAAAACTATTACACCTTCGAAGATAAACATCATAAACTACTTTGTAGCTCATTAAATTAGCTTTAATTTGAGTGCTAATAGACATCTGTACGTCAAATGATTTTTGAGATATAGATTTTTCAAAATAAATTCACTAACTACCGATTCAGTACGACCCATGCAACATTTTTATGAAATGTTGCTTTTTAAGAAGTTATATCTGGAGGACTATTTAACGGAAATAACTATTTTAGGGTTCATATTTTAGCAAATGTGCTCATCTTTAAATAACGTTCTCTTAGGTTTTTTTGTGTTGTTCATACTTTTTAAGACATAGAGCTCCGAATGAAAAATTAATTTTTTTTATCACTTTGAAACAGCCGCCATTTTTTATTCCCCCTACCTATACTTGGCAGACTCATCAATTTTGACTAGTAATTATAC
>NW_027104869.1:3238-3571 GCF_000696795.3 Halyomorpha halys | reverse complement strand
TTTTGATGTTATTGCGTTGTTTTATGAGAGTGAGTATGTGTTGTGGTGGTGTGCGTAGGTGTATTGGTGTGGGTGTGAATGTGGGTATTGATGTACTAGTACAGCTCTGTTGCTAGCTACATACATATTATATGCATCTTCATAAAACCTAATAGTACAAGAGCCGGGAAGAATAAAAGGCAGTTATCTCACACCAGTTTTTGATTACTTTAATCAAAACTATGTATAATTAATAGTAAAAATTGATGAGTCTGCCAAGTGTAGGTAGGGGGAATAAAAAATGGCGGCTGTTTCAATAACCTTAAATAACACTAATTTTTCATTCGGAGCTCT
>NW_027104869.1:2831-3188 GCF_000696795.3 Halyomorpha halys | reverse complement strand
AAACAGCCGCCATTTTTTATTCCCCCTACCTATACTTGGCAGACTCATCAATTTTGACTAGTAATTATACATAGTTTTGAAGTAAAGTAAGGTTTCAAATTAATCAAAAATTGGGGTGAGATAATTGATCAAGGTTTAAATAATTCTCCTTATTTTCACTTATTCTCCATTTCCGCTGCTTGCTGGTTGATAATGCAACTAAAGCTATCGCATAAACAAGTGCTGAATTGTAGTCTTCTTCTAAGAACTAAGCATCTGATTCAAATTTCGCGGATTGCATATACTCTTTTTTAGCTAGTCCAAAACAAAATTAAATTTTTAAAAAAATAATAGTAAAAAACTATACTACATTGTACA
>NW_027104869.1:0-528 GCF_000696795.3 Halyomorpha halys | reverse complement strand
TGACATTCTTAATTCAACCAACCTTGAACACATTGAAGAAGTATTGAATACTCCACTCCAAATGACCCTGCCACCTAAAGCATTTCATCCATCAGGAATATCCAACATCATCCAGAATTTACTATCTCGCAAGCCTGTACCACATCCTAGATTCCAACCACACAATCCCAGATCACCAATTTGGATTCCAAACATCCCACTCCACTATCCAGCAATGTCAGCAATGTTGTAATGTCTCGTCTTCATTGAAGCGTGCAATTTACTGCTCGTCTTTGTTGATGTAGAAAGGCTTTTGATCGGGTCTGGCACCCAGGACTGCTAAACAAGTGAATTCCTACCCCCTAAATATTTTCTAATTATCCGTTCTTATCTCTTCGACAGGTTATTTAAAGTAAATCACAACAGCGCTTATTCATCCCAATTTCCTCAGTCTGCTGGTGTACCTAGTAGTAGGGTAGTATCCTTGATCCTATCCTTTATACAATTTTCACAGCTGACATGCCAACCAATCCTAACACTACCCTTACC
>NW_027104868.1:0-5249 GCF_000696795.3 Halyomorpha halys | reverse complement strand
TTTTATTTCCCGCTTTTCTCATCACTTTATTTTATTAATTATATCTTGTAAAACTATTCATTGTATGTGTAAAATTATTTTGTTTATACTTTCTTTTTTATTTTTTATTTTTCTATACTTACTGTGGTTGTTATCTTGTTTTGTTTTTAGCCCTGAAGAAGGCTAGAAACTCTAGCCGAAACGTCGACACATTAAAATAAGATAGGCTTTAATATTTAACAGATAGGAGAATTTTATTTAAATTTTATAATGTAATTCGACTCTTAATCTCAGGGTGGGTTACTATGCAATCAGAAACAGACAGTTTATTTCTACTAATAACACTTAATCAATAGTTATTTTGCAAATATAATAAATTCTTATTAGAAACAAAACAAACCAATTACACAATCTTCTTTAGATGATTGATGGTTCTTGGTATCTTCTTTTCTATAATGCTATATCCAACCGTCAACAATGGCTTCCAGTCCTTCTGAAAGTGCTATGTCTAACTCTCAACAATGGCTTCCAATCCTTCCCGCTTCCAGCCGACGGACGTCCTCTCACCAGGCAAGCCAATGAAAGTCAAAGAGTCCTTTTTTCTTCTTGGATAATTCCTCGATGCCTTCTTTTTTCTAGATGTCTAGATTCCTCGCCCGCGCCTAAGCAACGAAAGAATGCTAAAAACCAAAACTTGTCTCGATGTTCCATCAAAACATCGATTGTCACACAACAGTTTTGGATTTTTGTAAATGATTTACTTTCTGAATATTATTCTTTTGCACTATTTCTTGATTTCTTTTTTTTCTTAAATTTGCTCAACATGGCCGCGATTCAACGAACCTTTCGTAAGACACACGCCGTCATCTTGAATTGGAAGGATATCTTTTGTGACTACATATTTTACTTAACAAAATTGGTTAGCTTGCTTTTAGGTTTAATATTACAAATAAACATGTTAAAATGATAAATCACATAAAACCTACTAACAATCATTTATATATAAAAAAGTAACTCTTTACTCATAAAAGAGGATAGTATAATAAATATATGTTATATATAAAAAATAACGATCAACTCATAATAGAGTATATTGCAATATATATGTAATGGCGAAGAAAGTAGAGAGTAGACGATTTTTAAAACAATAGTTTATTATAGATAAAAGGTTATGATAGAAGAACTAAATAAAATAAATCAAAGTAACATGAAACAAGATTCACATTCCTCCGACTATATAAATTTCTCATTCTTTTCCAATAAATAATGTGATGGAGCTAATCATTCAGTACAATGATCTATAAATTTTCGGTCAAAGTTTATCTTACCCAAAATTTGGTGGACTATTTTTCGTGTCGTAGGACGGTGAAATTCTTTGATTGCAATCAAGTTATCATTTAGTCGAATGAACCTTAACATTTATAATATCCTTACGTATTTCATTGACAGCATAGAAAGAACACATTTCACTAGATTTAGTTTAAGTCCTTCTTTCTTAACTGTTTCAAAGATTAAGCCCAAGTGTTTCAAATGTTCTTCAAAAGATTTGAGAAAATCAAAATGTCATCAATATAATTTACCCAAAATACCTGCCAAAATTTGTTGAAAGATAGCTGGAGAGTTTTTAAAACCAAATGGCAGGACTTTCCATTGCCAGTGACCTTTTCGAGTTATTAATGCCGTCTTTATCATGTCTTTCATACGACTGCTGTGACTGCTGTTGGTCTACTGCATTGGATATAATATAATATAAGGAAGAGGTATAGACCAAAAAGACGAGTTTTTGGTCTATACCTTTTCCTTATATTATATTATATCCAATGCAGTAGACCAACAGCAGTCACCAACATTCACGACAAGATCGTAGATTCTTGGAAATGGTTGGAGCTCAGGTACCACAAACTTGTTTAGTTCTCGAAAATCGACACATAGCCTTATTCTTTTTCCATCCTGTTTTTTGAATGCCAAAGTAATAGGTGAAGAAAAAGGAAACATAGATTCTTCTATCAAACCATTCTCTAATGGATTCCATTTGGAAATTTGTCAGTCTATCCTCCACTAGATCTGGATATGAACACCTATATGGTTTCCGTGAAATACATCTGTCCTCCATTAGTTTAATGTGCGCTTCACAAACGCCAAATATACCCACATCAAACTTATTAGTGGCAAAACATCTATCATTTTCACTTAACAATTTCATAATGTCTCGCTTTTTTTTTCTCATTCAAATGCTCTAAATTTATTTTCCATGTCATGGTTGAACATCTTCAATGCTGATCAAACTCTATAGTTTTAATTTTTAATGGACCTTTGTCAATAGACACGTTGTTGACTTCAATTATGTTATCATTTGTTTTCTATCTAATTCGTAAATTTTCATCATAAATAAGTTTTAACTTGTTTATAGCATCTAATTCAAGCAATAAATCATAATTAAAATCACTGTTTTTAACAACAAATAGATTCAGTGTATCCTCTACTTCTACTATTTTTAAACGCTGACTAGCCCTTCTAGCAAAATTTCACACCGCTTATAGTTTTTAAAATACTTCAATCCGAATGCAATTTTGATTTTAATAAACAAACAAGTTTTTCATTAACCAATGAACATGTGGAGCCATAAACAGTGGTCACTACAGTATTTCTGCCTACCTCTACAAAAATCCTGATTAATGTACACGGCCTGTCCTACAGTATCCTTTCTAGATACACCACTAACACCTGTTGAACAGATTCGATACTTAGGACTCCATCTTGAGAAGAGACTTACTTGGAATCCACACACAAGACTGAAACGACAAGAAACTGCTCGTAGATTCCGATTGCTACAACACTTACTTGACAAACGTCCCATTCATTACAAAAAATTAGTATACACTACAATAATCAGACCAATTTGGACATATGGAATTGAGCACTGGGACTCCACCAAACCATCAAGTTCTTCCCGCATCCAATCGTTTCAATCCAAAATCCTACGTGGAGTACACAGAACCTTGGCCGTGAAATATAGTCTTAAGATAAGACGCCTTGGGGAGATTACCAATCACTAAAGTTATCACCAATTTCTAGTAAGCAAATGTCAATTATTATTTGCTAATTTTTAATAAACAATTACACACCTCCACTAAATGAGTATATAACAATGTTCCGCTGTTTATAAAGTGAACAGTGAACTGCACCTCCAGCCATGGGTATCATGGGTATGAGACTTGCATCGTGAGCTAGAAGTGGAATCTATAGATAATTTTATTAAAAGAAAACGATTTACAAAATTCCACTCCATTCTTCGAACAGTTAGAGGTGCAGTGTCTTAGAGTTTAGGGAATCCAACCTTATCGCTAAGAATAATTATTTATATACTTTTATTGGGATCATTATTTTACTTTTTTTTCTTCTTTTACTTTCCTCCATGTTTTTTTCTGTACTAGTTAATTATTCTTGAAATTAAATCTATAAATATCATTTGTTATTTTCTAATGATTATAAGTTTTTTTATATAACTAATCTTCATTATTTTAATTATGATTTTTCATGATTATAGCATTTTAAATTGTTTGAGGTATCTTTTTCTCGAGAATATACTCCCATTATCAACCGTTAGAAAAGCTAACAAACTGTTATAATTACCATGTAAGGCCAACCAGGCCGATAAAATAAAAAATTTAAAGATGTTTTTAGACAGGTTGAGAAAGGTTTGAACTAGAATTGATCTCTAACTTTTAGGATAAGTCCCTCTCAGCTATGGCTTTAGCAACTCCTCAACTTTTAGACTGTTCGCAATCCGCTAGCTCAAAAGTTCAGTCGGTAGAGTGGCTACTTTTATCAGTTGGAAACACCTGTTGGTGTTAATAAAATAGAATGGAGCCGGTGAGACAAATTATGGGGTATGATGGCTGATTTTTACCTTAAATACACTTAAGTGTTATTTCTGAACTAGATAGATAGAATCATGCTTCATTTAGAAAACTGTACGCATAGTTTATTATTGTTTCTACTTAGAAAAAGTATTAATCCCAAAGGATTAATTAAATATGAAATGCTATTAGCACATTTATATATTCTATTAATGAACAAATTAAATATGGTAATTATTCTTCTGATCATGATCAATAATGTGGATTTTCAAAATAACTTGGAAAAACTGAACTGCTGAAAGTTGATTAGTTTTCCCTAGGAATGTAATTAGTGCTCAGCTTTTGCGATTGTGGTTACATAAAAAAGTTTATAGCGAAGACACATACGAATGTTTGGCACATTCTATTATTTTACAAAAAAAAGCTTTTTTGAAAACTTAATTAAAATATGGAATAAATTTTCAGAAAATGCGGTAATCAGAAAACTAGAAATTTTTATATAATTTATTTGTTAGCATTGCTTTGAGATTTACGTACATACGATTTGTTTCTGAAGTCATATATAAAATAAATGTATAATGATCGACGTTTGTTTTATATAGACTGCATTTTTCTGGTGTAGTTGAGAAAACATTAACTCAACAGTACTAATTTAAATATTTAAACTAACGATTAAAATGTGTGTATGAAGTACACCTTTAACTGAAGGCCAGGTGCACATTCACTTTTGATTAGCTGATGGGATGTAATGGACTGTATATAATGAAAATAAAAGATGGTTAACTGAAAAGAAAATCTATTAGATATGTTACGGGTGGTGTAGAGGGTGACCGAAATAAAACATTTATAGTTAGGGAGTTAATTAATTTTGAATAATGGAAAACTGTAGCTGTGTCTGTTGATGTTAATGTAGATGTTAATGATAAGAGTAGCTGTGGTCTCACTCCATCTTTAGGTTTTCTCTTCACATTCCTTGACTTCTCTCTCCCCTGATGCTGGGAGCCACTCCAGGCTGTCCACTCACTCATTGTAGATTTTTACTAATATTTGAACAAATAAAAGATTGCTTCTGGGAAAAGGAAATGGCTCTCTCATTCACAGGTTGCCTCCTTTCATCACAGAGAGCGCTGGAGGAGATAAGCTTTGGCAGTTGGCCACATAGGGCACTAGTACAGCCTACAGTATGGTAGCCCCTCCAATTCAGATTTTTGGTTACGTTAGGTTACCCGAAAAAATATCTATATTATATACAATAGATCAAATAAATGTTCTTTATCAATATAATGCATTAAAATGCTAAATAATACATTTGATGAATTATGTGATGATAAAGAAATTATTTAAAAATCGTAAATAATTCATAATTTAAAATTATGAAATAACTTAAATACGAAACAGATGTACTTTCTT
>NW_027104867.1:57968-58284 GCF_000696795.3 Halyomorpha halys | reverse complement strand
CCTTTAAATTTATAATTAACATTTAGTTCGTTTCTACTACAGAATTCTTCAATGTTATAATTTTATTATTTTTTCAGTTACTATATACATAAACGCTTATGAAATTTTTTTGTATTAGAATTTTTCTACTTCTTGTAAATAGTTAAAGTTTCCTTTTTTCGTTTTTAATTTTGGCAAAGGGATATTCTATTGCCATTGTATTTTTTTGTTTTTTCTGATATTGTATTTGTATTTTTAAAAAAAAGTTATTATTATTCTTTTTTAATTTGTCATTTGAAACATTTGGAAAACTGATTATTTCCTCTTTGGCACTGTA
>NW_027104867.1:54737-56278 GCF_000696795.3 Halyomorpha halys | reverse complement strand
TGCGAATTTCTTCTAGAAATCCTTTGCTTTTAGCCTGTGTGTAGTAGTGATGTGTTGTTTAATATTCGTTTCCAATTTTTTTTTTATGTCTCTACAATAAATATTTTTTTCAAAATGATGCGTATATATTTAACTATCAGTAACTGGACCTTTTTCTTTTCTTCCCTGTAAAATTCAGTGATATTTTTCTGATTTGATATAACTTTGCTACTAACTATAGTATAACTATATTATAATTAACTAAGTAATAACTTTGCTTTGTTGGTCTGACGGTCTTTATTTCTCTCACTGTTTTATTTTCTATATTATTTGTGAGTGTATGGTTGCTTTTTGGTATGGTATATTCTATCGATTAATCATTCAGGGTAAAAATTCTCTATTAAAATATTGTACACACTGCTGTGCAGCCTCTGCTCATTTTAGTATAAAAGATACACGCTACAAATTTACTAAAACACGTTCTCAACTGCAGGACGACTGTAATCATATTTATATATATGGTATTTGATGATAAAGTCACCATTGTCTCACTAACACTTGTTAAAATTATGTATCCTATAAATTTCAAATTTTGTTTGTTATTTTCTCTTTTATTTTTTCTAATAAATTACAATTTCTAATTACAGAGATGCATTAACAAGTAAGCCAATATTCTCTCTTAGAATTTTTTTTTATATACATTTTTTCCCCTATAACTAGTATAGTTTATAATGATTAATATATTACAATACACCAACAACTTTATTAACCGTGAAATATGCAGTATAATATTGATCTTTTAAATATATAATACTTCAAATGTTAATATAACTATTTATAAAAAAATTCACAGCCATGTATATATAAAACTGCATAAGAAAAAATAAATGTTATTAAATTTTTTTTTTTTACACTATAACGTTTGTATTGCAAACCAAACATTAATTTATTTTTGCTTCCACCAAGTGCAATACGGAAAAGAGCTTGAAATTACATTTGATCCTTTCTAATAAATAAGTGAAACTTCTCCTCATTTTGATATAGTAAACACACTAAATACAACGCTGGCAATATTTGGCAGCAATAACTTTCGTGTTGGAAACCAAACAATGCTTTTTTTTTTTCATCCAACAAGGGCAATACGCAAGAGAGCTTGAAGTTACATTTGATCCTCTCTAATAATATGTGAGTCTTCACCTCATTTTGATTTCGTAGACACACAAAATACAACGCTGACAAGATCTGGCTGCAATAACTTTTGTATTGCCAACCAAACAATGGTTTTTTTTGCATCCTCCAGGGAAAATATGGAAGAGAGCTTGAAGTTACATTTCATCCTCCCTGATAATGTTGCGGGCATCTCCTCATTTTGATATAGTAGACACACTAAATACCAGGTCATTCAAAAAGTCCTGTCGTTTTTTTGGGGGAAATTATAAATCAATAAATATTTTCAAATAATCACCTTTATTCATCAAAATATCCCCCGTTACAGTCGGTAACCTTCTCCCAACGAGATGGTAAAGCCCAAATTCCTTCCTTAAAAAACTGTTGATTTTTAC
>NW_027104867.1:53721-54098 GCF_000696795.3 Halyomorpha halys | reverse complement strand
ACATGTCCTTTAAAGACTATCTTGACGCCCCCCGATGCAGCAAATGTCAGGGCTACGGCCACACTAAAGCCACATGCACAGTAGATGCTGTTGTCAGCATCTGCTGTGCCGCGAGTGGTCACACGATGAAGGAATGTCCAAAGAAAAAAGAACTGGATGGTCCGCTGTGCATTAATTATCAACGAGCGAACACTCCTATTAGCCAACGAAAACACAAGGCGGGCAGCAGAGATTGTCCTGTGCACTTAAAATGGGCTAATGAGGCAGCAAAAAGGACCTTTAATGAGTAGCATTAACATTCTCCAGCTCAACATGGGCCGCCGACGCATCGTGGCAGACGAACTACGCGCTCTCTCACAACGATACGATATTATGGC
>NW_027104867.1:53237-53630 GCF_000696795.3 Halyomorpha halys | reverse complement strand
AAACGAAAAACGACAGGACTTTTTGAATGCCCTGGTATATCGCTGACAAGATCTGGCTGCTATAACTTTTATATTGTAAGGCAATCAGTGGTTTTTAGTTGCATTTACCAGGAGCAATATTGAAGAGTGCTAGAAGTTACATTTGATCCTCTCTTATAATATGTGAGACTTCACCTCATTTTGATTTCGTAGACACACAAAATACAACGCTGACAAGATCTGGCTGGAATAGTTTTCGTATTGCAAACCAAACAAAGGTTCTTTTTACGTTCACAAGAAACAATGCTGAAGAGAGCTTGAAGTTTGTTTGTTTGTTTGGTTGTTTAGTGGCGCCAAACTTCATTGGTCATCAACGCCATTTATATTTTATTTAATTTTGCTAATATTCGTTAA
>NW_027104867.1:49843-51047 GCF_000696795.3 Halyomorpha halys | reverse complement strand
TGCAGCGTGATCGGCCAGTTCATTCCCTGCGATTCCTACATGGCTTGGAACCCATAGAAATGTTACTGACATTTCATTTCAACTGAGAGCTTGAAGTTACATTTGATGCTCTCTAATAATAAGTGAGACTTCTCCTCATTTTGATATAGTAAAGACACTAAATACACGCTGACAAAATCTGGCTGCATTAACCTTTCTATTGCAAACCAAACAATGATATTTTTTTTTGGATTCACAAGGAGCAATATTGAAATTAGCTTGAAGTTAGATTTGATCTTCACTAATAATATGTGAGAAATCACCTAATTTTGATTTCGTAGACACACTATATACAACGCTGACAAGATCTGGCTGCAATAACTTTTGTATTGCCAATCAAACAATGTTTTTTTTTACATCCTCCAGGGCAATACGGAAGAGAGCTTGAAGTTACATTTCATCCGCCCTGATAATGTTGCGGGTATCTCCTCATTTTGATATAGTAGACACACTAACTACATCGCTGACAAGATCTGGCTAGAATAATTTTCGTATTGCCAACCAAACAATGGTTTTTTTTTCATCCTGCAGGGACAATAGGGGAGAGAGCTTGAAGTTACATTTCATCCTCCCTGATGATTTTACGGGGCTTCTCCTGATTTTGATATAGTAGACACACTAAATACAACGCTCTGGCTGCAATAACTTTTGCATTATGGCAACACAATGGTGTATTGCATTGTGCAAACATAATGGTTGTTTGTTGCATTTACCAGAGGCAATACTAAAGGCAGCTGGAAGTTACATTTGATCTTCTTTTATAATATGTGAGATATCTCATATTTTGACATAGTAGACACCCAAAATACAACGCTGACAGCATCTGGCTGCAATTACTTTTGTATTGCAAACCAAACTATGGTTTTTTGTTGCATTTAACAGAAGCAATACTAAAGGCAGCTTGAAGTTACATTTGATACTCTCTAATAATATGCGATCCTTCTCTTCATTTCGATATAGTTGGCATATTTAGGGTGGCGGTTAATAAAGGTATCAAAATAGAAAATAAAACTATTTATTGTTAACCGACGTTTCGCCCCACTATACACGGCTTCGTCAGGGCGAATGAATATTTTTTTTTTGCATATTTTCTTACTTTCTTTGTGTATTTACTGTAATTATCTGTCACTTCGTACAGTGTTTGTATCTTGTACAAATTTTTTGT
>NW_027104867.1:49290-49793 GCF_000696795.3 Halyomorpha halys | reverse complement strand
CTGCTGAGATCCTCAGCACGTTTGCAGTCAGCACAAACAAATCTATTGCCTCTGTTCATGTTGGATTGAAAGAAGGACACTAGAAATATACGGGAACAAGCTCTTAACTGCAGGACGACTGTAGTAAGACTGACCTCACTGTAGAATTGCAGAAAGCTCTAAGATCGACCCCCACCACCTCATCACTGCCCCCCCACTTCCCCAACAACTTCAACGAAAATGTCACATGGTGCATTTGACTTTCAAAAGATCATTATTATCATATTATATATATGGTATTCGATGATAAAATCACAAATGTCCCTGTCTCACCGACAATAATTGTAATTATTTATCCTATAAAAATCATAATTTATTTAGTTATTTTCTCGTTGGTTTTTTCTATTTATTTACTATTTATAATTACAAGGATGCATTAGCAAATAAGTCTCCATTGTCTCCTAGAATTTTTTTCACTATAACTATACTTTGAAATGTTTAATATGTTGCAATACACCAATTTT
>NW_027104867.1:48841-49143 GCF_000696795.3 Halyomorpha halys | reverse complement strand
AGGAGCGTAATAATCTGCTCCGACACAAACTCATGGAATACGATATGGGGATCCAGTCGAACAAATAGAAGGGGTGCTAAGCTCGAAGAGTTTATTGCGAGGAACCAGCTACTAGTATTAAATGAAACTTGTGCCATCCTGACATTTTCTTGTGTAAGGGGGCAGAGTTGGATTGACGTGACGCTGGCCTCGCCTGTAATAACGAACCTTAGACTACCGAGTGACCAGAATCACTGACATTATTCGTGACACGGCTGAGGAATCTCTCCGGCACCGGAAGGCAAGGGCTCTACCTGTCCCAT
>NW_027104867.1:39544-42760 GCF_000696795.3 Halyomorpha halys | reverse complement strand
TTATTTATTATTGTATAAGCAAATATAAATAAAATTAATTTTTTTTTTAAATTAAAGATTTGGTTTCACCCGCCTTCAGGATTTCATTAAATAAAATACGATGCAACCGTATACCTACTCAGGTTGCCTCTTACATACCTGACATGTTACATTGGTCATGAAGGTCTGGGCTATGTGACAAAAAGTGTTAACATGGTGTACCGCTTAGGTGCATTCTGTGCCGTCACTATCAAATTTCCCGAAAATGTGTGTTGTTCATGATACTTTTGCAGCAACATCTACGTCTTAAATAATCTACGTCTAATAAATATGCATGCCTTTAAATAGTCCACTAAATACAACGCTGAAAAGATCTGGCTGCAATAACTATTTCATTGCAAACCAAACAATGATTTTTTTTTTGCTTCCACCAAGGGAAATTCTGAAGAGAGCTTGAAGTTACATTTGATCTTCTCTAATAAATATGCAAGCCTTCTTCTCATTTTGATATAGTAGTCACTCTAAATACAACGCTGACAATATCTGGCTGCAACAAATATTGTATTGCAAAGGAAACAATGGTTTATTGTTGCTTTTACCAGGGGCAATACTGAATAGAGCTTGAAGTTACATTTGATACTCTCTAATAAATATGCGAGCCTTCTCCTCTTTCTGATATAGTAGACACACTAAATACAACGCTGGCAAGATCTAGCTGCATTAATTTTTATATTGCAAACCAAACAATGATTTTTTTTTTGCTTCCACCAAGGGCAATACTGAAGAGAGCTTGAAGTTACATTTGATCTTCTCTAATAAATATGCAAGCCTTCTTCTCATTTTGATATAGTAGTCACTCTAAATTCAACGCTGACAATATCTGGCTGCAACAAATATTGTATTGCAAAGGAAATAATGGATTATTGTTGCTTTTACCAGGGGCAATACTGAATAGAGCTAGAAGTTACATTTGATGCTCTCTAATAAATATGCGAGCCTTCTCCTCTTTCTGATATAGTTGACACACTAAATACAACGCTGGCAAGATCTAGCTGCATTACTTTTTATATTGCAAACCAAACAATGATTTTTTTTTTGCTTCCACCAAGGGCAATACTGAAGAGAGCTTAAAGTTACATTACAAGGATGCATTAACAAACAAGTCTCTATTGTCTCCTAGACTTTGTTTCACTATAACTATACTTTGAAATGTTGAATATATTGCAAAACACCCATTTTTTAACCCTGTAATATCCAGTATAATATTGATTTTTTAAATATATAATACTTCAAATATTAATATAACTATTTATAAATAAATGAAATTGTATTGCAAAGCAAACAATGGTATTTGTTGTATTTACCAGAGACACTACTGAATAGAGCTTGAAGTTACATTTGATCCTCTCTAATAAATATGCTAGCTTTCTCCTCATTATGATATAGTAGACACACTAAATACAACGCTGGCAAAATCTGGCTGCAATAACATTCATCAAATATTAATATAACTAATTCTAAATAAATGAACTTATAATAATACACAGCCATATATATATAACTGGATAAATAAATATAAACATTATTAAATTTACACTTCTTGGTTTCTTAGGCAATCAGGATTTATTTAAATAAAATACGATGCAACGCCTAACCTTCTCAGATTGTTTCGAAATGTTATATCGTCTCTTATATACTTGACAAGTTAAATTACCCATGAAAATTACATAAGGTACTTTCATGGCCAACCGCTTAGTAGCATTTTGTCAAATTTGTGTTGTTCATAATTCTTTTGCAGCTACATCTGCGTCTTAGATATCGTGAGATTAGACTGTCAACAGGTTCAACTGATTCAGCAAATTCTGACACAATTTGCCTCAGGAACCGTTTTGGCAATCAGGAGAAATAAACCTGTAGCCTCATCTCTGTAGGTATAAATATGTGAGGTAAACGAGATCCAATTAATATTTGAGACTTCTCCTCATTTTGATTTATTAGACACACACAAGACTGCGTTGACAAGATCTATTTACATTAACTTTGTTTGGTTTGCAATATACCAAACAATCGTTTTTGCATACACCAGGGGCAATACTGGAGAGATACATTCGATCCACTTCAACAAATATGCGAGCCTTCTCCCCATTTTGATATAGTAAACCCAATAAATACAACGCTCACAAGATCTGGCTGCATAAACTTTTGTATTGGAAACCAAACAATGATTTTTTTTTTTGCATCCACCAAGGGAAATACTGAAGAGATACATTCGATCCACTTCAACAAATATGCTAGTCATCTCCTCATTTTGACATAGTAAACACACTAAATACAATGCAACTGGCTGCAATAACTTTCAAAATTATTTTTAGATTATACTATACTTTGTACTTGAACAATGCTTCGGGATTTACCCCTTACTCATCTAAAAGTATATCCTAAAATTGTAACAAATTATTAAATCTTATCAGCAATTTTTTTCTTTATACTAATTGCATAAAATTAAATTTCTTTTAATCAATATTTACCTCGTATTTGTCAATTATATCCATTTCCAGCTAAATTATTTGACTTTCACTATTGGTGTATTCACTCATCTCTGGAGCAGAAAGCAATGCGCTATATTATGCATTACCTAGCTCTTTGGACATTTGCTATTTTTTTTTACCTGCTTAAGCACCTAGTTGAAAGCCAGTTTCCAATTTTTTTGGATGCCTCTCTAACATATTTCTTTTTTCACAATTTTCACAGCCATGCTTATATAATGTGTATAACTTTTTGATTTTTGACTATTAATTATTCTCGTAGGGTAAACATTTACTTTAAAAATATTGCATACTTCGGTTTTAATTTGACAATCAATATTTATTGTCATTCATTATTATACCATATTATACATTGGATAATAAAATCAAGTAATGAATACTTAATTAAATATTAAAATATTGGATTAAATTATCAAAATATATGGATATAAAATTACTGAATATGTATCAAGGAATACAAGGAATAGAAAAATTCATATATACAAAAACCAGTTACATTTTCATCAAATTTATTACCAAAATAAACATTTTAATAAGATAAAAAACAAACAGAAACCATTGTCTTCAGTAGATTGGTTCCAGAACGCACAAAACCTGAAACAAAACACAAAATTCAATCAAAAAATTCTCAAAATAACTATACAATATTTATATATAATTTTTATTAAAAAGTTGTCTCTACAATGCTGTA
>NW_027104867.1:38935-39494 GCF_000696795.3 Halyomorpha halys | reverse complement strand
CCCCCCCCCCACTTCCCCAACAACTTCAACGAAAATGTCACATGGTAAAAAAAAGTTATTATTATTCTATTTTATTTTGTTATTTGAAACATTTAAAAATCTGATTATTTTCTCTTTGGCACTGTAATTTAGTTTATCAACTTGAATTTTGTAAAGTAGCCCAACTATTGTTTGCGTCAAATGCCTTATTATTATTTTCGTAATAAAATTGAGTCGTCTCCGTTACAATGTGACAGCCCTTACGATCCCCTGCAAAGTGGGGCGAAAGGTTAGTTAACAATAAGTAGTTTTCTTAGTAATAAATAGAACACTAAAATGTAAGGAAAGTGATAAACATTTTAATATTATAAATAGTGAGGCGAAGAAAACTTCCGATTAGAATATATTATTATTCTATACTTTGTACTTGTACAATGCTTCGGGATTTACCCCTTACTCATGTAAACTATGTCCTAAAATTGTAACAATTAATTTAATCTTATCAAAAATTTTTTTCTTTATGATAATTGCATAAAATTAAAATTCTTTTAATCAATATTTACCTCGTATTTGTCAATTA
>NW_027104867.1:38217-38543 GCF_000696795.3 Halyomorpha halys | reverse complement strand
TCCAAAACATACAAACACTGGAATAAAACACAAAAATCATACAAACAATTCCTAAAATAACTATACAATATTTATATATACATTTAATAAAAAGTAGTCAATATAAATATAAGTCTATATTTTCTCCTAGAATTATTTTAATATATACTTTTTTAATATCACTTTACGTATTCTATGATCAATATATTAACTCCAAAATATACTGTATACTATTGATTTTTAAAATATTTTATACCTTAAATATTATAATGTTTCTACCGCCATAAGGATTTCCTGAAATAACCGACGATGAAACCAGACTTCCTCAGATTGCCTCCGAAATACAC
>NW_027104867.1:37327-37556 GCF_000696795.3 Halyomorpha halys | reverse complement strand
AATACACAGACATATATATAAAACTACACATATATATTTTCTAACGCCATCAGGATTTATTTAAATAAGAAACGATGCAACGGTATACCTTCTCAGATTGCCTCGAAATGTCACATCGTCGGTTAGATACGTGACATGTTACATTGATCATGAAGGTGTTTTGGCTCGCTGGCAAAAAGTGTTAACATGGTGCATTCTGCGCAATCGCTAACCAACATCCCGAAAATTG
>NW_027104867.1:36943-37277 GCF_000696795.3 Halyomorpha halys | reverse complement strand
ACTATTTGACGTTCACTAGTGGTTCATTTACTCAACTCTGTAGAACAACCCAATACTCTCCCTTCATTAAGCATTACCTACCTCTTTGGACATATCAATATGCCCAATATGCTGTTTATTTTTTTTTACATCCTTGTTGATGTGTCTATATCTTATTCATATTTCAGATAAAAATTATGATTTTTTTTCAGAATATTTTCCCTGATTTGTATTATTTATATGGCTGGCCAGTTTTATAATTTATATCAGCATAATGTGTATTTAAATGTTTTTTATTTTGTTTTATAGTTTACTATGTTGTTGATATTTTTAGATATGCGAATTTCTTCTAGAA
>NW_027104867.1:35780-36274 GCF_000696795.3 Halyomorpha halys | reverse complement strand
TATTAAGGAATATATAGAATAGGAAAAAATAAATATACAAAAACTAGTTATATTTTCAACAAATGTATTACAAAGAATACAAAAATATAATTTTTTAAAAAACAGATATCGTAACAGATCAATTCAAGAAATAATAGATAATTCATCAGACTAACCCCTGCATATAACAATTCCTGAAACAAAAAAAATCACATAAACAGTTCCTAAAATAACTATACAATATTTATATATACATTTATTAAAAAGTTGTCTATACAATGCTAAATAAAAACAAGCCTCTATTCGCTCCTAGAATTATTTTAATATAAACTTTTTTTATATAACTTTACGTATTCTATTTTCAAAATATTAACCCTGAAATATCCTGTATAATATTGATTTTTAAAATATTTCATACCTTAAATCTTATGTAGTTCCTACCGCCGTCAGGTTTTCCTTAAGTAACAGACGATGCAACCATCGACCTCGTCTGCCTGGCTCCATACGTCACATCG
>NW_027104867.1:31850-33551 GCF_000696795.3 Halyomorpha halys | reverse complement strand
TTCACAGCCATGTATATATAAAACTGCATAAGCAAAAATAAATGTTATTAATTTTTTTTTTTACACTATAACGTTTGTATTGCAAACCAAACATTGATTTATTTTTGCTTCCACCAAGGGCAATACGGAAGAGAGGTTGAAATTACATTTGATTCTCTCTAATAAATATGCGAGCCTTCTGCTCATTTTTATATAGTAGACACACTAAATACAACGCTGGCATGATCCAGCTGCATTAATTTTTATATTCGAAACCAAATAAAGGTGTTTTGTTGCATTTACTGGGGCAATACACAAGAGAGCTTGAAGTTACATTTGGTCCTTTCTAATAAATATACGAGCCTTCTCCTCATTTTGATATAGTAGACACACTAAATACAACGCTGGCATGATCCAGCTGCATTAATTTTTATATTGGAAACCAAATAAAGGTGTTTTGTTGCATTTACTGGGGCAATACACAAGAGAGCTTGAAGTTACATTTGGTCCTTTCTAATAAATATGCAAGCCTTCTCCTCATTTTGATATACTAGACACACTAAATACAACGATGTCAAGATTTAGCTGCATTAATTTTTATATTGCAAACCAAACAATGATTTTTTTTTGCTTCCACCAAGGGAAGTACTGAAGAGAGCTTGAAGTTACATTTGATCTTCTCTTATAAATATGCAAGCCTTCTCCTCATTTTGATATAGTAGTAACACTAAATACAACGATGTCAAGATCTAGCTTCATTAATGTTTATATTGGAAACTAAATAAAAATGTTTTGTTGCATTTACTGGGGCAATACGCAAGAGAGCTTGAAGTTACATTTGGTCCTCTCTAATAAATATGCAAGCCTTCTCCTCATTTTGATATAGTAGTCACTCTAAATACAACGATGTCAAGATCTAGCTTCATTAATGTTTATATTGGAAACCAAATAAAAATGTTTTGTTGCATTTACTGGGGCAATACGCAAGAGAGCTTGAAGTTACATTTGGTCCTCTCTAATAAATATGCGAGCCTTCTCCTCATTTTGATATACTAGACACACTAAATACAACGATGTCAAGATTTAGCAGGATTAATTTTTACATTGCAAACCAAACAATGAATTTTTTTTGCTTCCACCAAGGGAAGTACTGAAGAGAGCTTGAAGTTACATTTGATCTTCTCTAATAAATATGCAAGCCTTCTCCTCATTTTGATATAATAGTCACTCTAAATACAACGATGTCAAGATCTAGCTGCATTAATGTTTATATTGTAAATAAATATTGTATCGCAAAGGAAACAATGGTTTATTGTTGCTTTTACCAGGGGCAATACTGAATAGACCTTGAAGTTACATTTGATACTCTCTGATAAATATGCCAGCCTTTTCCTCATTCTAATATAATAGACACACACTAGTACAGTAAAAATAACGTTGAAAAGATCTATCCACATGAACTTTCATATTGCCTACCAACCTAGATGTTTTTCACCCACCAAGGGCAATGCAGAAGAAACTTGGAATTACATTTGATCCTCTCTAATAAATATGCGAGGCTTCTCCTCATTTCGATATAGTAGTACTACACTAAATACAATGATTACAAGATCTAGTTGTAATAACTTTCATACTGCAAACCAAACAATGGTTTTTTGTTGCATTTACCAGGGGCAATACTGAATAGAGCTTGAAGTTCATTTGATCCTCTCTAATAAATAT
>NW_027104867.1:25840-26158 GCF_000696795.3 Halyomorpha halys | reverse complement strand
TTTTTTTTTGCTTCCCTGTAAAATTAAGTGATTGTTTTCTGCTTTGATGTTTTTATTTTACTTTGTTTTGTTGTTCTGACTGTACTTATGTCTCTAATTGTTTTATTTTTTATATTTTTTGAGGTGTATGATTACTGTTTATATACTATATTCTATTAATAAATTGTTTAGGGTAAAATGTTTCTATTAAAATATTGTGTACTTGATAATACGTCTGTAAATGACCATAAATATATACTGCCATTCAAAATTATACCAAATACTATAAATTGAATAATAAAAAAGAGCAATGAATACTTAATTAAATATTAAAATATT
>NW_027104867.1:23672-24913 GCF_000696795.3 Halyomorpha halys | reverse complement strand
AGCCTTTAAATAATCCACTAAATACAACGCTGACAAGATCTGGCTGCAATAACTTTCGTGTTGCAAACCAAACAATGGTTTTTTGTTGCATTTACCAAGGGCAATACTGAAGACAGCTGGAAGTTACATTTGATCCTCTCTAATAATATGTGAGACTTCTCCTCATTTTGATACAGTAGACACACTATTTGACGTTCACTAGTGGTTCATTTACTCAACTCTGTATAACAACCAAATACTCTTCCTCCATTAAGCATTGCCTACCTCTTTGGACATATCAATATCACTGTCACTTCTTACAATGTTTGTATCTCGTTTTCATTTCACCATGACGAAGCAGTGGAACATATGTTAATACCAAATATTTTTTTCTATTTTTTGCCCACCACCCGGACTATCTTACTACAAAATATTCCTTATTCACTTGTTTTTTTTTGTATTTGGCTCCTGTAATACTATTCGACAGAAATAGGAGGCTTCAAATGAATCTTATCAGAATTTTTGAACTCAGAATTAGGAAAAATCTATTAAATTTATAATTAACATTTAGTTCGTTTCTGCTACAGAATTCTTCAATGTTATAATTTTATTATTTTTCAGTGACTATATACATAAACGTTTATGAAATTTTTTGTATTAGAATTTGTCTACTTCTGGTATATAGTTAAAGATTGCTTTTTTCGTTTTTAATTTTGGCAAAGGGACATTCTATTGCCGTTGTATTTTTTTTGTTTTTTCTGATACTGTATTTGTATTTTTTAAAAAAGTTATTATTGTTCTATTTTATTTTGTTATTTGAAACATTTGGAAAACTGATTATTTTCTCTTTGGCACTGTAATTTAGTTTATCAACTTGAATTTTGTAAAGTAGCCCAACTATTATTTGCGTCAAATGCCTTTTTATTATTTTCATAATACAATTGAGTCGTCTCCGTTACAATGTGACAGCCCTGCGAAGTGAAGCGAAACGTTGGTTAACAAGAAGTAGTTTTCATAGTAAGTAGAAAGTAGTTTTTATTTAATCAATCAAAAGTCCATTAAATTACTAAAAAATTAAATAGTTTAGTTTAGAACACTGAACTACAATATATAATTTTTTTTTCTATACTAGATGCGTAAAATTAAAATTGTTTATATCAATATTTACCTCGTATTTGTCAATTACTTTCAACTTACAGCTAAATTAATTGACGTTCACTAGTGGTTCATTCATTCAACGCTGTAGCACAACCCAATACTCA
>NW_027104867.1:21824-22127 GCF_000696795.3 Halyomorpha halys | reverse complement strand
AGTCACTATCCAATTTTCCGAAAATATGTGTTGTTCATGTTACTCCTGCAGCTAAATCGACCTCTTAGATAATCTAAGTCTAATAAATATGCGAGTCTTTAAATAATCCACTAAATACAACGCTGACAAGATCTGTCTGCATTAACTTTTGAATTGCAAAGCAAACAATGGTTTTTAGTTGCATTTACCAGAGGCAATACTGAAGAGTGCTTGAAGTTACATTTGATCCTCTCTAATAATATGTGAGTCTTCACCTCATTTTGATTTCGTAGACACACTAAATACAACGCAGACAAGATCTGG
>NW_027104867.1:21053-21774 GCF_000696795.3 Halyomorpha halys | reverse complement strand
ATATTCTATCGATTAATCATTCAGGGTAAAAATTCTCTATTAAAATATTATATACTTCTTAATACGTCTTAACTTGACAATAAATATTTTATTGTGATTCATAATTATTTATACCAAACACTTTAAATTGAATAATAAAAAAAATGTAATAAATACTAAATTAAATATTGAAATATTGGAATAAGTCGTCAAAATATATCAATATTAAATTACTGAATATATATTAAGCAATATATAGAATAGGAAAATTCAAATATACAAAAAACAGTCATATTTTCAACACATTTATTACTAAGAGTAAAACTATAAACACTCCAACTTGAATTCGTCAGATTGCTTCCAGAACACACAGAAACTGAAAAAACCCACATAAGCAATTCCTAAAAGAACTATAAAATATTTATATATACATTTATTAAAAAGTTTTCTATACAATGCTATATAAATATAAGTCTCTATTCTCCCCTAGAATTGTTTTAATATACATTTTGTTCATATAAGTTTTCGTATTCTATGTTCACTATATTAATCCTGAAATATCCTATATAATATTGATTTTAAAAATATTTCATACCTTAAATCTTAAATCATTCATACCGCCGTCAGGTTTTCCTTATGTAACAGATGATGCAACCATCGACTTCGTCTGACTGGCTCCAAACGTCACATCGTCTGTTACATATGTGACATGTTAAATTGGCCATAAAACTATTTCTATGGC
>NW_027104867.1:18626-20433 GCF_000696795.3 Halyomorpha halys | reverse complement strand
CGTCACATCGTCTGTTACATATGTGACATGTTAAATTGGCCATAAAACTATTTCTATGGCCACAGTCACGACGGTACCATCTTAGTGTCTGTGTAGCTTGGGGATGGTTAGTCCCGAAAGACAAGAGGCTCATCTGCCTGATCAGATCCTCGGCACGTTTGCAGTCAGCACAAACGAATCTGTTGCCTCTGTTCATGTTGGTATGAAAAAAGCACTCTAGAAATACACGGGAACAAGTTCTCAACTGCAGGACGACTGTAGTAAGACTAATCTCACTAGAGACTGCATAAGCAAATATAAATATAATTTTTTTTTTTTTAAATTAAACATTTGGATTCATCCACCTTCAGGATTTCATTAAATAAAATACGATGCAACCGTATACCTACTCAGATTGCCTCTTACATACGTGACATGTTACATTGGTCATGAAGGTCTGGGCTCTGTTGGAAAAGGTGTTAACATGGTGGACCGCTTAGGTGCATTCTGCGCAGTCACTATCCAATTTTCCGAAAATATGTGTTATTCATGATACTTCTGCAGCTACATCTACGTCTTAGATAATCTACCTCTAATAAATATGCAAGCCTTTAAATAGTCCACTAAATTCAACGCTGATTAGATCTGGCTGCAATAACCTTCGTGTTGCAAACCAAACAATGTTTTTTTGTTGCATTTACCAAGGGCAATACTGAAGACAGCTTGAAGATACATCTGATCCTCTCTAATAAATATGTGAGACTTCTACTCATTTTGATTTAGTAGACACACTAAATACAATGCTGACAAGATCTGGCTGTATTAACATTTGTATTCCAAACCAAACAATTGCATACACCAGGGGCAATCCCAAAGAAAGCTTGAAGTTACATTTGATGCTCTCTCGTAATATGTGAGACTTCTCCTCATTTTGATATAGTAAAGACACTAAATAGTGTCATGACACTAAGTAGTCAGCGTTGACAAGATCTGGCCGCATTAACCTTTGTATTGCAAACCAAACAACGATTTTTATATTTTTTTTTGGATTCACAAGGAGCAATATTCAAATGAGCTTGAAGTTATATTTGATCCTCTCTAATAAATACGTAAGACTTCTCCTCCTTTTGATATAGTTGACACACTAAATACAACGCTGACAAGATCTGGCTGCAATAACTTCTGTATGGCTAAGTAAACAATGGTTTTTTTTCCATCCTCCAGGGGCAATACGGAAGAGAGCTTGAAATTACATTTTATTCTCCCTGATGATTTTACGGGGCTTCTCCTGATTTTGATATAGTAGACACACTAAATACAACACTGACAAGATCCGGCTGCAATAACTTTTGAATTGCAAACAAAAATATATTTCTTTTTTTTGCATCCACCAAGGGTGATACGGAAGAGAGCTTGAAGTTACGTATCATCCTCTCTAATAATAAGTGAGATTTCCCCTTATTTTTATATAGTAGACAAACACAAACATAGTAGAAACCGTGTTGACAAGATCTATCTACATGAACTTTCGTATTGCAAACCAAACAATGCTTTTTGTATCCATCACGAGAAATACTGAAGAGATACACTGAAGTAGACACACTAAATATAACGCTGACAAGATCTGGCTGCATTAACTTTTATATTGCAAACCAAACAATGATTTTTTTTTTTTCTTTCACCAAGGGCAAAACTGAAGAGTACTTGAAGTTACATTTTGATCCTCTCTAATAATATGCGAGCCTTCTCTTCATTTCGATATAGTTGACATATTTAGGGTGGCGGTTAATAAAGGTATCAAAATAGTAAAATAAAACTATTTATTGTT
>NW_027104867.1:17983-18576 GCF_000696795.3 Halyomorpha halys | reverse complement strand
CTGAAATATCCAGTGTTATATTGATTTTTAAAATATTTCATACCTTAAATATTATAATATTTCTACCGCCATCAGGATTTTTTTAAGCAACAGAAGATGCAATTATTGGCTCCAAAAGATACAAACACTGAAACAAAACACAAAAATCACTCAAACAATTCCTAAAATAATTATACAATATTTATATATACATTTGTTGGAAAGATTTCTATATAAATATAAGTCCATATTTTCTCCTAGAATTATTTAAATATTCACTTTTTGATATAACGTTACGGATACTATGTACATTACATTAACCATCAAATATCCTGAATAATAATGATTATTTAAATATTTCATACCTTAAATCTGATTAAGTCCCTACCGCCTCAGGATTTCCTTAAGTAAGAGACAATGCAACCATGGACTTCATCAGATTACCTCCAAAATAAACAAACACTGAAACAAAACACAAACAATTCCTAAAATAACTATACATGATTTACATATACATTTATTAAAAAGTTGTCTATACAATGCTATATAAATATAAGCCTCAATTCTCTCCTAGAATTATTTTAATAATATTTATAGTTAAATTTATTTTTCAT
>NW_027104867.1:9861-12252 GCF_000696795.3 Halyomorpha halys | reverse complement strand
AATATTTGTATGATTATATTCTGGTAAAATTCTTTTGATTTTATCAGTTTGGCCTCGTATGAATGTAGCTACAAATAGTTACTATTATCATTATTCAATGTTTTGCCTTTTTTTTCTCTCACTAATAAAACTAACCGGGCCCTTTTTGTTTGCTTCCCCGTAAAATTATGTGATTGTTTTTCTGATTTGATGTTTTTGTTGTTATTTTACTTTGTTTTGTTTTTCTGACTGTACTTATGTCTCTAATTGTTTTATTTTTTATATTTTTTGGGGTGTATCATTAATGTTTATATACTATATTCTATTAATAAATTGTTTAGGGTAAAATTTTTCTATTAAAATATTGTGTACTTTTTAATACGTCTTAATATGACCATAAATATTTACTGTCATTCAAAACTATACCAAATACTATAAATTGAAATATAAAAAAGAGCAATGAATACTTAATTTGAAACCAAATAAAGGTGTTTTGTTGCATTTACTGGGGAAATACACAAGAGAGCTTGAAGTTACGTTTGCTCCTCTCTAATAAATATGCGAGCCTTCTCCTCATTTTGATATAGTAGACACACTAAATACAACGCTGACAGAATCTGACTGCATTAATTTCTATATTGCAAACCAAACAATGATTTTTTTTTGCTTCAACCAAGGGAAGTACTGAAGAGAACTTGCAGTTACATTTGATCTTCTCTAGTAAATATGCAAGCCTTCTCCTCTTTCTGATATAGTAGACACACTAAATACAACGCTGACAAGATCTAGCTGCAAAAAATATTGTATTGCAAAGGAAACAAAGGTTTATTGTTGCTTTTACCAGGGGCAATACTGAATAGAGCTTGAAGTTACATTTGACCCTCTCTGATAAATATGCGAGCCATTTCCTCATTCTAATATAATAGATACACACTAGTACAGTAGAGACAACGTTGAAAAGATCTATACACATGAACTTTCGCCAACCAAACAATGGTTTTTTTTGCACCCACCAAAGGCAATACAGAAGAAACTTGCAGTTACATTTGATCCTTTCTAATAAATATGTGAGACTTCTCCTCATTTTGATATAGTAGACATACTAAATACAACACTGACAAGATCTGTCTGCATTAACTTTTGTATTGCCAACCAAACGATAGGGTTTTTTGCATCCACCAGGGGCAATACGGAAGACAGCTTGAAGTTACATTTGATCCTCTCATATAAATATGTGAGACTTCACCTCATATTGATTTCGTAGACACACAAAATACAACGCTGACAAGATCTGGCTGCAATAGTTTTTGTATTGCAAACCAAACAAAGGTTCTTCTATTGTTCACAAGGAACAATACTGAAGAGAGCTTGAAGTTACATTTGATTCTCTCTAATAATAAGTGAGACTACTTCTCATTTTGATATAGTAAAGACACTAAATACAACGCTGACAAGATCTGGCTGCATTAACCTTTGTATTGGAAACCAAAAAATGGTTTTTTTTGCATCCTCCAGGGACAATACTAAAGAGAGCTTGAAGTTACATTTCATCCTCCCTGATAATGTTGCGGACATCTCCTCATTTTGATATAATAGACACACTAAATACATCGCTGACAAGATCTGGCTGCTATAACATTTGTATTGCAAACCAAACAATGTTTTTTTAAATATTCACAAAGGGACAACAGGGAAGAGAGCTTGAACTTACATTTCATCCTCCCTGATGATTTTACGGGGCTTCTCCTGATTTTGATATAGGAGACACACTAAATACAACGCTCTGGCTGCAATAACTTTTGAATTGCAAACAAAAGTATATTTCTTTTTTTTGCATCCACCAAGGGCGATACGGAACAGAGCTTGAAGTTACGTATCATTCTCTCTAGTAATAAGAGATTTCCCCTTGTTTTTATATAGTAGACACACATAAACATAGTAGAAACCATGTTGACAAGATCTATCTACATGAACTTTCGTATTGCAAACCAAACAATGCTTTTTGCATCCATCAGGAGAAATACTTACTCATGTAAAAATATATCCTAAAATTGTAACAATTAATTTAATCTTATCAACAATTTTTTGCATAATGGGCAATACTGAATAGAGCTTGAAGTTACATTTGATCCTCTCTGAGAATATGTGAGACCTCTCCTCATTTTGATATAGTAGACACACTAAATATAACGTTGACAGAATCTGACTGCATTAACTTTTGTATCCCAAACCAAATAATGATTTATTTTGCTTCCACCAAGGGCAATACTGAAGAGAACTTGAAGTTACATTTGATACTCTCTAATAATATGCGACTCTTCTCTTCATTTCGATATAGTTGACATATTTAGGGTGGCGGTTAATAAAGGTATCAAAATAGTAAAATAAAACTATTTATTGTTAACCAACGTT
>NW_027104867.1:8885-9811 GCF_000696795.3 Halyomorpha halys | reverse complement strand
TTGCATTTTGTCAAATTTGGGTTGTTCATAAATCTTCTGCAGCTACATCTGCGTCTTAGATATCGTGAGATTGGACTGCCAACAGGTTCAACTGCCTCAGTAAATTCTGACACAATTTGCCTCAGGAAGCGTTTTGGCAATCAGGAGAAATAAACCTGTAGCCTTGTCTTGGTAGGTATAAATATGTGAGGTAAACGAGGTCCAATTAATATGTGAGACTTCTCCTCATTTTGATTTATTAGACACACAGAAGACTGCGTTGACAAGATCTATTTACATTATCTTTGTTTGGTTTGCAATATACCAAATAATCGTTTTTGCATCCACCAGGGGCAATACTGGAGAGATACATTCGATCCACTTCAACTAATATGCGAGCCTTCTCCCCATTTTGATACTGTAAACACACTAAATACAACGCTGACGAGAACTGGCTACATAAACTTTTGTAGTGCAAACCAAAACAGGATTTTTATTTTTTTGCATCCACCAAGAAATATACTGAAGAGAGCTTGAAGTTACATTTGATACACTCTAATAAATATGCGAGCCATCTCCTCATTTTGACATTGTAAACACACTAAATACAACGCTGACAAGAACTGGCTGCATTTACTTTTGTATTGCAAACCAAACAATGATTTTTTTTTTATTTTGCATCAACTAAGGGAAATATTGAATAGAGCTTGAAGTTACATTTGATCCTCTCTAATAATATGTGAGACTTCTCCTCATTTTGATATAGTAGACACACTAAATATAACGCTGACAGAATCTAACTGCATTAGCTTTTGTATCCCAAACCAAACAATGATTTATGTTTTATCCACCAGGGGCAATACTGAATAGAGCTTAAAGTTACATTTGATCCTCTCTAATGATATGTGAGACTTCTATTCATTTTGATATAGTAGACACACTAAATA
>NW_027104867.1:7665-8835 GCF_000696795.3 Halyomorpha halys | reverse complement strand
CTTCTCTTCATTTCGATATAGTTGACATATTTAGGGTGGCGGTTAATAAAGGTATCAAAATAGTAAAATAAAACTATTTATTGTTAACCAACGTTTCGCCCCACTATACACGGCTTCTTCAGGGCTGAATGATTATTTTTTTTTTTGCATATTTTCTTACTTTCTTTGTACGAAATGACAGATAATTGTGTATTTACTGTAGTTATCTGTCACTTCGTACAATGTTTGTATCTTGTACAAATTTTTTGTGTTAGAATTTTTGTACATCTGGTAAATATTTTAAGTGTGTTTTTTCGTTTTAAATTTTTATTTGGCCTTCGGCAAAAGGATATTCTATTGTAGTTTCATTGTATTGTTCTGTCTACTTTTGTTTATTTCTAATACTTTATTTCTATTTTAAAAAAAAGTTATTATTAGTCTATTTTATTTTGTTATTTGAAAAAATTTAAAAATCTGATTATTTTCTCTTTGGCACTGTAATTTAGTTTATCAACTTGAATTTGTAAAGTAGCCCAACTATTATTTGCGTCAAATGCCTTATTATTATTTTCATAATAAAATTGAGTCGTCTCCGTTACAATGTGACAGCCCTTACGATGCCCTGCAAAGTGAAACGAAACGTTGGTTAATAATAAGTAGTTTTCTTTGTAATAAATAAATTAGTTTAGAACACTAAAATGTAAGGAAAGTGATAAATATTTTATTTTTATAAATAGTGAGGCGAAGAAACCTCCCCATTAGAATATATTACTATTCTATACTTTGTACTTGTACAATGTTTCGGGATTTACTCCATACTCATGTAAAAATATATCCTAAAATTGTAACAATTAATTTAATCTTATCAACAATTTTTTTCTTAATGATAATTGCATAAAATTAAAATTCTTTTAATAAATATTTACCTCGTATTTGTCAATTATATCCATTTACAGCTAAATTATTTGACTTTCACTAGTTGTGTATTCACTCATCTCTGGAGCAGAAACCAAAGTGCTATATTATGCATTACCTACCTCTTTGGACATATGCTATTTTTTTTTTTACCTGCTTAAGCACCTAGTAGAAAGCCAGTTTCCAATTTTTTTGGATGCCTCCCCAACATATTTTTTTCACAATTTTCACAGTCATGCTTATATAATGTATATAACTTTTTTATTTCTTCTATTT
>NW_027104867.1:7244-7615 GCF_000696795.3 Halyomorpha halys | reverse complement strand
CAATACTGAATAAAGATTCAAATTACGTTTGATCCTCTCCAATAATATGTGAGACTTCTTCTCATTTTGATATAGTAGACACACTAAATATAACGCTGACCGAATCTGACTGCATTAAGTTTTGTATCCCAAACCAAACAATGATTTATTTTTTATCCACCAGGGGCAATACTGAATAGAGCTTGAAGTTACATTTGATTCCCTCTAATAATATGTGAGACTTCTCCTCATTTTGAGTAGACACACTAAATATAACGCTGACAGAATTTGACTGCATTAACTTTTGTATCCCAAACCAAACAATGATTTATTTTTTATCCACCAGGGGCAATACTGAATAGAGCTTGAAATTACATTTGATCCTCTCCAAT
>NW_027104867.1:5934-6524 GCF_000696795.3 Halyomorpha halys | reverse complement strand
AAGTTACATTTGATCCTCTCTGAGAATATGTGAGACTTCTCCTCATTTTGATATAGTAGACACACTAAATATAACGCTGACAGAATCTGACTGCATTAACTTTTGTATCCCAAACCAAATAATGATTTATTTTTTATCTACCAGGGGCAATACTGAATAGAGCTTGAAGTTACATTTGATACTCTCTAATAATATGCGAGCCTTCTCTTTATTTCGATATAGTTGACATATTTAGGGTGGGGGTTAATAAAGGTATCAAAATAGTAAAATAAAACTACTAATTGTTAACCAACGTTTCGCCCCACTATATAGGACTTCGTCAGGGCTGAATGAATATTTGTTTTTTGCATATTTTCTTACTTTCTTTGTACGAAATGACAGATAATTACGTATTTACTGTAATTATCTGTCACTTCGTACAATGTTTGTATCTTGTACAAATTTTTTGTATTAGAATTTTTGTACTTCTGGTAAATATTTAAAGTGTGTTTTTTTGTTTTAAATTTTTATTTGGTCTTCGGCAAAAGGATATTCTATTGTCATTGTATTGTTCTGTCTACTTTTGTTTATTTCTAATACTTTATTTCTAT
>NW_027104867.1:0-339 GCF_000696795.3 Halyomorpha halys | reverse complement strand
GCTGACAAGATCTGGCTGCAATAACTATTGTATTGCAGAACAAACAATGGTTTTTGTTGCATTTACAAGAAGCAATACTGAATAGAGCTTGAAGTTACATTTGATCCTCTCTAATAAATATACTAGCTTTCTCCTCATTACGATATAATAGACACACTAAATACAACGCTGAAAAGATCTGGCTGCAGTAACTATTGCATTGCAAAGCAAACAATGGTATTTGTTGCATTTACAAGAAGCAATACTGAATAGAGCTTGAAGTTACATTTGATCCTCTCTAATAAATATACTAGCTTTCTCCTCATTATGATATAATAGACACACTAAATACAACGCTGA
>NW_027104866.1:230553-234625 GCF_000696795.3 Halyomorpha halys | reverse complement strand
TATATATATTTAATGGTTGGACAAGGCCTGTATACAACTCTAATCCAAACTCTCCATGTAAATAAACCCCAATAATGTCTATAAGGAGCTTTAGAGATAATAAAGCAGAATCTTTCTAGTAAGCGTGCATAATAATTCATTTGCCTTTTTTCCTTTTTTTTTTATGCCTTTCAGTCCAAATGCTCGTAAGTGGTGCCGATTCCCAGAAAAATGTTTTCTATAAACTTCAGCGATTGAAGATTTTTTCTTTACTATTCTCTCATCAGGGATTTTTTTTCTCTTTTATTATTTTCAACTCCGGCGTTCTTATCTTTTATTTCGCCTATATTGTCATTTTTTTTTTACTGACCAAGATGGTTAATGGTGATGGACAACCACAACCACAGCCTGCAGTGAGTTCCTGCGGCCCCCGCTGTCCCGACAGTCCCGGCGGTGGTTCAGTCTACCTCCGCTACCAGAGGCCACTCTCGCGGCTGCTCACGCCAATATGTTGGCTAAAGTGAAAGTGAGAGCAGTAACCTCTCAGGATAATAGAAAAGCCATCTCAGACTTAGAGCGGTTCTCAGGCGAAATCGGTGAGTTATCACTTTATTAAAGATGGAGATCGCATCATGGAGAGGTTGGCAGCCAAGGTCTCAGAAGAGTTGCTGGACAAGAATGACGCGATTTCCCTCAAGGCAGCGCTCCTATGCCAGATCAAGCGAAGTGTTTTGAACCATATTCCGGCAAACGAGGAAACAGCATGTCCAGGAGTGAAGGAAAGATTAAAGAAGGCCTGTGGAGGAGGCAGATGAGGCCTATTGAGTCCCCTAGTAAAACCTCAGAAGACTCAGGAACAGAGGGGGAAGGAAGCGGAGGATGGAAGAATAAACCCCCAAGCAGTAGATGACGCCGAGTGAGTGAATGAAGGAGATCAGGGCTAGAGAGTTGAGGAGGGTGCCAGGAGAGGGGCGACCATACATTAGATATTTTCAATATCAAATGAGAGATCAGCGGTCTGCAAAATATCAAGGTGAGCTGCCTGGTGGATACGGGAAGCTCCTACACCATCATGTGCAGGGAGGCCCTAAGGAAGCTGAGCGGCGGTGAGAGGAAACTCCAGATGGATGTCCAGGTATGTCATTGTCAATTAATCACCCTGGGTGGGCCCTGTAGAGTAGAAGGGGAGGTGGGCATTGATTTACGGGAATGGGGGATCGAAGAAGGGCTAATGAGGGTTCATATCGTGGAGAAAATGCCCAGTGAATATAAGGCTATTATAGGTTGCGATCTACTAGGGAAGGCAAGTGCGGGGATTACGAATAACAAGAGCCTGTGGAGTATTCGGTTGGGGAAGAGGAGGTATCGAATGGGGGAAACCAAACGGATAGATGCGATCCAAGGAGGGGGGAGGAATTGGAGACAGGAAATAAAGGACAAATACACAGATATTTTCTTCATGGAGGGAGAGTTACTTGGGGCGACCGGACAAACAATGCACCAAATCCCCCTGAAACAAGATAAAATTACTTAGGTAAAAGAGAGGAGGTATCCACATGCGCTTAGACAGCATATTCGGGAAGAGTTAGATAACCTGAAAAAACAGGGTATCATCGTAGATAGTACCTCCTCATACAACAACCCCCTACGGGCAGTGCGGAAGAAGGGCACGTCGGGACAAAGGGTGAAAAATATAGGTAAGTAATTGATTACCGGGGCCTTAATGAGAACACGGTAGACGAGAGGTACCCGATACCGAGACTAGAAGATATCTTAGATAGACTGGGTGGGGCAATGATCTTTAGTTCTTTAGATCTGAAGGCCGGCTACCACCAAATCAAGATGCACCCGAAGGATCAGCACATGACAGCTTTTACATTCGAAAGGTGGCAATACGAATTTACGAGGATGTCCTTCGGACTGAAGAATGCCCCAATTACGTTCCAACGATTGATGGACGAATTCCTACGGGGAATCGACTAGTCCTTGTGCCAGGTATACATGGACGACCTGCTCGTTTTTAGAAAAACAGAGGAAGAACATGTGCCCACTTGCGCGAACTGTCTTCTGGTCTCTGAGTCTAATGCCCTTAATGCCAGTGTAGTGAGCAGGAAATCGGCGGTATCCTTAAGACGCAGATCCCGTAGAGCATCGACGCCTGTTAAATAGGCTTCGTATCTCTGCAGATCGCTTCTTGCTCCTTTAGGGTCGAAATAGATTATTCGATGAATAAGCACGTTGGCCAAGACGCATGGATTTTGAAACGTCTCCACTACACGCCTCCAGGCCAACTCATATGAATTTGATTCGACGGGAAACCTCGAAATTACGGCTGCAGCTTCACCCTTCAAGGCACCAATAAGGTAGTGGAACTTCTCGATTTTGGTTAAGGTCGGTTCTTCATATACTAGGGATACAAATGCATCGTGAAAATGCGACCACTTCAATAGATCACCAGAAAACATAGGGATAGGGATCCTGGGTAATTGTGGCTTCTGGGAGTAGGATCCACTTTGGCTGAATGTCGAACAAGCGGGAAGGGTACTGTGTGATGAAGCTTTCGTTGCTTCGCGAAGTTCCTTAATTGACAGAAGGGCACCGCCAGCCTTCATTATTTCCTCCTTCAATATGTCATAAAGCTGGTACCAAGAGTTGTCCGGAAACCTATCATTACCGATGGCGACAGTTAGCTCTTCACGTTCAGTCCAGGCTTCCCTGAACTCAGTCCAGAGCTGCTTAGCTTCGTTCAGTATTATCTCGAAGACGTTGGCGTCAGCGTGGTATAGATTCGGAAATACCTATTATGTGACATTTTAAACCTCGCATCCGCCTCTCCAAGACAGCGGTGCGAGAAATGCTCTGTTCTGAAGTCATGATTTCAATTGCAAAGGCGAAGAGTCCCCCGAGCAGCGGAAGAGAGAGAGAGAAGGGGAAAAGAATTAAGAAACGAAAGGTCGAACTGAAGGAGTAAAATAACAAGAAATTTGATAGCTAACTAATAAGAGAGCAATATACACATTATACCATGGGATAGAACTGAATAGCCGAATAATTGAACAGAAATATTGATGAAACGTCAGCAGAAGGAACCAGGTTGAGTGACGTCATCGAACGAAGAAGGTGATGTTCAAGTTGTCGCATCTAGAAGACCAAGATGGTTCTACCTCTTTGTAATGGCGTAGTGCGCTGTGGCTTAGCTAATGGCTTGATCAGTTATCTTAAGGTAGATCCACATGTTGGCCGCTCGCCACGAATCGGAGGCTTGTACAAATGCTCGATAAACAAAGAGCAGACCATCCACATGTCAGTGTTATTCAGAGAGGCAAGCATGGCGGACGTACTAGTGGTTTCATCCATTGCACTTGGATTGTATTATTTTTATTACAAAAAAAGTAAATGAAAGGAAATTAAATATAAATAAATAAGATTAAATATAAAACATATTATAAAAAGTACCAACAAACACCTTTAACCTCCTCACAGCTCTCAGTTGCAACTAGACAAAGAACGATGGTGGAGATGCTACACGAGCGCTCTCACGAACCCCTTTGATCTGTGTCCAAAAAACCGACTCTCGACGGATCGGCAACGAGCCTAGGCCAACCAAGCCAAGCCACCCATCCACATGCTCGCGTATGTCTGAGTTCGCCATGGCTTGGCCAACATGTAGAGGCCCCTTTACAATATGATAGAAGCTGGTTTGTCTCTATTGGATATTCTCTCAATCGTGACAATTTTAGAAGGAATGTAGTGAATTAATGTGTATATTGTTGTACTATGCTGTAAATAAGAAATGAAACAAACCATGTATGATTAAAGTGAATCAAGATAATAGGTACACAATTGTTTGTAACTTGTCTAACTTAAAGGCTTTACTTTTGTTAAAGCCACCTCAAATCGACCATGTCTTTTTGTTGGAAGGCTTTAAAAATGAACAAAAACAAAACTGGCTCGGATTAAACATTTATTTGGTTCAATTTATACATGGTAAAAAAAAAAAACTAAAAAACTAACATAAATAAAACATACAAGCAAAGATAAAAGTAAAATTAGATAAATTATGAAATTATGAAAATTAAAATAAAATAAACTA